>NC_041224.1:103572474-103594668 GCF_002837175.3 Physeter macrocephalus | reverse complement strand
CATGGCTCACGGGCCCAGCCGCTCCGCGGCATGTGGGATCTTCCCAGACAGGGGCACGAACCCGTGTCCCCTGCATCGGCAGGCAGACTCTCAACCACTGCACCACCAGGGAAGCCCCCTGATTTTCTTTTAAAACTCAAATTATGCTGAGAGACAAGATACTTACTGTGAATAAATGTTTCAGATACTTTATTTCCTAAAGGAAGACCTTGATAGTATTAGACCATGGGTCACCTGGGGAAGAAACAGAGGGCTTTATAAAGGAAATGGCAATAAAGGGAGCAGTTGGAGGTGCCAAGTACTTGAGTCTACTTCAGAAGGTTACCTGTGGCCGACCCCAGTGATCCTCTTTGCTTTTTAGGAAAAGTAAGTTCTGTATTTTAGAATGTGCATATCTATCTCATGCCATTGTGAGAAATAAATGAGACAGACACGAGAATGTTTTGTAAAGTAAATGGCTTATACAAACAAGGTGTGCTACTATTTCAACTTGTGAATGAACTCAGTCTTATGGCTAAATGCCGTCTTCCTGTTCCATGTGGTCCATTCTCTTGACCATGCATCAAATATAAGTGGGGGGAAAAGCCATATGTGGACACTAGAAACAAATGATATAGACCAATGATTTATTCTAGAAAATAATGTTTAATAATTCAAATTGAAAGAATTGCATTATAGAAAATCTTTTCATGATTTTCAACATTATTTTCTCTTATAGTTTTAAAAACACAATGTTTCTATCAACTTTTTAAACATTAAGCACTATATTAGAACTTACCAGCAGAGGGGAGTAAAGGAACACAAAACACCCTTCAGTTTTAGGCTAATTTTTGTGCATAAACAGTGCATTAAAGTCCTCAAATCCATGCTTTTCTTTTATTAGCCAGTGGATCCACATGAACACATTAAATTTTATGAACAGCCCAGTCTTTGACAAACAGACAAACATCTGTAGGCCACAAAGGCATTGACTTTTGATCAAAAGTTATGGTTGATGAGAAGAAGAATGAACTACCTTAGTGCATTTTTATGGCCAAGTTTGCCAAGTGTGAAGTTTTATTTTCCAAGTTTCTTAGAACTATGGTGAAATCGATTTTACTGTATTAAAATCAATTTCTTTTCTTAATTTTGCATGCCTAGTTTTGAATACTCATTTAGAATGAAATTCCAGTGAAATGCACTTTTCAAGGCAGCTCTGTGTTACCGTGGGTGGACATCTGACTCTCACAGACTGTATCTCAGATATATAGTCTTTATTCAGATGAAGAGGGGATGTGGGAACACAATCTGATGCCTGTTCAAAATGTATCAGAAGCACATACGCAGACACACCTTTGAGAAGCCAGTTATTTACCTCTAGATGGATGGTAGTTAAGGTTCCAAAATCTCTTTCTTTAGATCTTGAAGGAAGGTGACTATAGATTAGAAGGTCTGAACCCTTTCCTAGAGGGAAGAGATCTCAGGGATCATTGGCAGCAACCCGACATATACATTGAGCGATTCCCATGCTAGGCATTAGAGACACAGCAATATTGAAGAGGCCATTACCTTGAGAGGGAACATCTAGTTGAGGAGGTAGACCACAGTATGTTTTGCAGTGAGATATCCCTTGAAGGAAAGAGAAGACCAATCACCAATAGGTGAGAATTGCAAAAGCAAACCAAGGCATTATTCACCAAGGTTTCCCCTCACATTCATTCAGTCCATAGTTTTCATAGAGTGGTGTTAACAGATAAACTGAGGCGTATTAAAAAAAGTAAGAGTTTATCTGAGCAAAAATATATTTGAATCAGACAGTGCGAAACCAGAAGTGGTTAGGAGTGCTCCACTAACAGGAGCTCAGGGAAAGACTTTTTATAGAGAAAGGGAGGAGCAAAGCAAGGAAATTATTGATTAGGTATAGTTGAAGCCTAGTTGGCTGTCTGTGATTAGTTGTACTTAGGCTTCAATTTTGTAACGTGGAGGCATTTATAGGCTAAGACTGCAGTTTGCTTATGTGGGAGCCACCACATAACAGCAGTAGAGCCACCTTGGCCTCATGGTCTCCTTGTTCAATTACTCTAACAGTGGTAACCAGAGTTTTATGCTCTTACCAGAGAGTTCTAATCTGGTAGGTGAGAGAAGGAAAGTGATAGCTTTAGATTTCATCTCAAGAAGTGTCCACTCATCAGTTTCATCTTCATTGGTTATTTTTTTATACAGGATCTAGAAGTAATACCATCCTCTCTCCTTTAATGCGTACATGGTACACATTGTTATTTACCTGTTTAGCAGCTTTGAAGTTCTTCTATTCATATTGCTATTTTCCAGTCCCAGAACATCAAGTACTGATAGAGATCTTGATAGAAGACCTGATATCTAATGATTCATCATGGTTCCAGCATGTGTTGTCAGTTGATAAGATAGGCTTGATTTGTTAGTGGCCTTAGTGAGGGCCTTAGTCAGCACACCAGACAATCAAAGAATTCTGGGACTGTTGGGGAGGTCCTGATAAGAAAATGGAATGATAGCAGGCTTCAAAGATAAGGTAAGAATAAGAGCATTAAAGGGGAGTAAAAAACTCAGTCCAGGGAGGAGAGTGCTTGGTAAGTAAGAAAGCAGTTATATATCAGGTGAGTTATAAAAAATGATGAGTATGAGAGGGTTCAAGTAGTAGAGATCACTTAGTCTTCTGGAGTTTAAGAGATGCCCTACCTGGAAAAAAGAGAGAAGACTGTCCTGGATCTAACACATACACCTGGGAGCAACTCCAGTAGGTTAAGTAGATAAGGATAATAACTATTTCACAGGTTTGGGAGATAAATGAGATTATGTGCCCAAGGTTCCCAGCCTACAAGTGGGACCTAATAAATATTAGCTCCCTTTCCATTCTCCCAGTCATCATAATTCATCTTAGAAATACAATTCTCCTCAAAAAATGACAGTTGGTAAGCATTAAATGTTATCTCAGTATTACACAAAATACATTATTATCAAGAATTTTAATAATAAATATAAGCATAAATAAGAAATATTGTATTTCTCTACCACCTTCTTGTGCTCTATGCTCAAGAAAATAGTACCCTGAAGCTCATAAAAAATGTTCATACTTAAATCTTATCTATAATTCTTTATGGCAGATCTTTTCTATTTTTCCCTAGCAGCAAACATGATGCAACTGTACAATGGATGGGAGTGTTTCTAAATGAAGGCACTAACAACTCTTAAGGATTTCCCTGGTTTCTGTTCTGGAATGGACATAGGCACTATTTTTGCATCGTGGGCTAAATGAATGCTGAAATTCCAGTTAAAGAAACAAATACCCTTTGTGTTTTATGGCAAATATTCCCTTTCAATAAAGACCACCAAATTTATGGGGGAGGGGGAGAGAGCAAAATGAAGTAGGGAGTTATGTTCACACTTAAAGTCAGGTTATTTTCTGTGTCAGGCCATTGTGGTAGATAATATTAGATAGTGACATGGTTGCTTAGCAACCTTGCCATCAATGAACTTGGGATCCCTCTTTGCTGGGAATTCCTAAAGAGTAATGCCTAGAAGAGTCCTTCTATTGTTTTTGGATCACGCAAACCAAAGGTGATTTTTACAAAAGATTTAACTGTAGTTCAAATGACTAAGAGAGGAGTAGAAATTTAGATAGTAGGATTTGTATTTCTGTTGTTGCTTTAATAATGGAGAAAGATATTGATCCATCTTCCATCTTTGCTGAGAATTAAGAGACTTGCTGTAAAGAATAAGGAATGATCTCACTTACATATAGAGGTGTGTACCCCAGAACATCTTTTATCATTTTCTTGTAAAGAAGGGACCCTTCTTTTGTCCAATGCTAATGTCTTCACTTGCACTTTTGAGCCCATCCAAATTTTCACTTTAGCATCTTGTTCCATCAGTTTTCCCCCTTCTCTTCCATTGCCAATTTTTCTTTCTCCACTGGTTCCTTTCTCCCAGCCTAAAAACATATTCATCTCAGAAAAACAACAAAAAAAAGTGAAAAATAAAAATTTTCTTTCAGTTCTCCAGCTATGCCTCCTACACTCTCCTCTTCTTTTTTTTTTTTTTTTTTTTTTTTTTTTGGTGTGTGCGCCTCCCTCTGCAACAGCGGCCATGGCTCACGGGCCCAGCCGCTCCGCGGCACGTGGGATCCCCCCGGACCGGGGCGCGAACCCGGTTCCCCTGCATCGGCAGGCGGACGCGCAACCACTGTGCCACCAGGGAAGCCCTCTCCTCTTCTTTTTAAAAAAACCTTGAAAGAGTATTCTACATTTATGGTTTTCTCCCTCAGGTCACTGTAATCTGAATTTTATGGCTATTAATCCACTGAAAATGCTCTTGCCAAGGTGACAATAACCTGGTTGACAAATTCACTGGACAATTTTCAGTCATTATGTCAATTCTCTGGTCAACCAGAGAACCCTTTTCTTCTGGCTCTTCTAAAGTCCTCCCATGTCTCTCACCCTGTGAAGTCTGGGCTCCCCGGAGTTTTGTACTCAACCTTCTCCTGTTCTGCATGGTCTACCTGAATAATGGCATCCCTTCCCATGGCTTTACTAATTTATCAGTGGTGACTTCCAAATCTATGCTATTCTGGCTCAGACCTCATTCTGGGACTCCAGGCTCATTTTTCCAATTACCCCTTTAAACATCTCTCTATCTGTATCCTACAGGTGTTTCTTACCTCTCTATCTCCTTGTCATCCTCCTAGAGTCCCATCCCAACAAACACCAAACAGCCTGCTTGGCCTTCTTCCTATATTCTCATCTCAGTTAATGCCATCACCATCCACCCAAATCAGAAATATGAGCCATCCTGGATTCCTCACCTTCCATTATGTACCACATCAAGAGACTCATCAGAGCCCATATATTCAACCAATAAATATCCTTTGAATCTGGTCCAACATTAACATCTCTATTTAATTTAACCTGTATAGGACAACTGAAGTTTCTAAATTGTCTTCCTTATCTTCAGTCTTATCCTCCCCACTGGTCCTCCAACCCCATTACATTTTGCACCCATGTCACTTTCCTGCTCATGGAAGTGACATCCTCTTCTAGAGCATGACACACAAGACTCTTCACATCTGGCTCTTGCCTACATTTCAGCATCAACTCTGCCATTTCCTTTGTCACACTCCTTTGTGCCTTTGTCACATTCCACAACATATCCTATGCTCTGACCATATCCAGAGAAACAACTGGTGATTTCCTAAACTTGAATGTTCTTCCATTCCTTTGTACCTCTGCAAATGCAAACTCCCTAAGCCTTTCCTTTCTCCTTCTCTGTCTAATGCTTCAAGAATCAGCTCAACCATCATTTCCTTGGGGTTCTCTTCCCAAGTAGTTAAGTACTCACTCCTTAATACTGTCTTGAAACATTGTACCTGAGTGTATTTTGACATTTACCACATTGCTTATGTGATATAAATGTAACATGTTGTATCACATGTAAATACATGATTATCTACAGGTCTGTCCCTGATGAGACTGTCAGCTCTCTGATGGCACACAAGATGTGTTTTTAAAAAGTCTTTGTATCCCCTATCCCTAGCACAAAGTAGGCACTAAATAAAGGCTGAGTGAACAATTGTAAACCAAGGTATTTCAATAGTGAAGATTACAGGACACTAAAATAGACCCTAATAGAAGTTATGGAACCTGTTAGTCAAAAGTCAGTAAGACTCATACCCATTAGGATGTCTACTATCAGAAAAACAGGAAATAACAAGTGTTGATGAGGATGTGGAGAAACTGGAACCCTTTTGCACTGCTGGATAGTACTGTAAAAAGGTTCAATCACTACGGAAAACAGTATGGTGGTTCCTCAAAAAATTAAAAATACAACTACAGTATGATCCAGCATTCTCACTTCTAGGTATGTATCCAAAAGAATTGATATCAGGATCTCAAAGAGATATCTGCATGCCTATGTTCATAGCAGCGCTATTTATAACAGCCAAGAGGTAGAAGCATTCAAATGTCCATGATGAATGAATGGATAAACAAAATGTGATATATACACTCAATGGAATATTATTCAGCCTTAAAAAAGGAAGGAAATCCTGTCAGATGCTATGACATTTGAGAACATTATGCTAAATGAAATAAGCTGGCCACAAAAAAGACAAATATTGTATTATTCCACTTATATGAGATATCTATAAAGTAGTCAAATTCTTAGAAATAGAAAGTAGAATGGTAGTTACCAGGGGCTGAGGAAAAGGGGAAAGGGGGATTGTTGTTTAATGGGTATAGAGTTTCAATTCTACAAGATGAGAAAGTTCTTCAGATCCTTTGCACAACAATGGGAATATACTTAACCCACCTAAACTGTACATTTAAAAATGGTTAACAAGGTAAATTTTGTTTTGTGGTTTTTGCCACAATAAAACAAATCAATAAAAACACAATAGACAGTGCATTTGACATGAAATAGATGCTGCCTGGAGGCCAGGTGCTTGATAGGAAGACCAAACATTCATGACTTCTGTTTTTATAGGTCACATCAGGCTGACTGTCTTTATCTCATCTATCCTGAATGCATTTTTTTTGGCAAAAAAGGCAATACTAAAAAAATCATAATATTTTAATATAATAACGAAATATGACAATGTGCCTTGATAATATGAATTATAATATGATATGAATAACCAAAAAATTCCAATTCCCTTTTCAGGAAAGGTCCTCTGTCTTACACTATCTCTATTATGCTTATGTTTTAAGCACCATATAATAATATAATTCAATACTCACAGACGTAGGAGTAGTCCTCTTAGAGCTTATGATTCAAAGAATATGACCCCAATGCAGACAATTATCTAGAAAACTTAGAGAGTTGTCCAAAGAGAGCACATTAAAATATACACACGTTGGGCTTCCCTGGTGGCGCAGTGGTTGCGCGTCCGCCTGCCGATGCAGGGGAACCGGGTTCGCGCCCCGGTCTGGGAGGATCCCACATGCCGCGGAGCGGCTGGGTCCGTGAGCCATGGCCGCTGGCCCTGCGCGTCCGGAGCCTGTGCTCCGCAACGGGAGAGGCCACAACAGAGGGAGGCCCGCATACCACAAAACAACAACAACAACAACAACAACAACAACAACAACAAAAAAAAATATATATATATATATACACACGTGCATGTGAGCACGCATGCGCGTGCACCCCCCCCACACACACACCACACCACTTGCTGGCTGTAGCTCATGAAGCATTCATGAGTCAGGTTTTTGAATAATTAGGTAATGTTTCTAAAGAAGAAAGTGGAGCTGGAACTTCAAGATGTCTCTACCAATCTTCATTGACTTAAACAGGTTGACATAAAGTCTCTAAGTAGCAATCACCAGTCATCCAAAAAGTGGACCTCAGTTTGAGCTGATTCTTTAGTCTTTAACAATCCATTAGCAGCAGGAAACATCTTAAACTTTCCCATTAGGGTTTCAGAAATTTCCTTTTTCTGAACATACACATTTTTATCTCTCCCATGGAAAACATAAACACCAGGGGTGAAATGGAATTTAGGATTTTTAAATGATCCTCTACTCTAATATGGCTCATTTTCCATCATTGAACCTCTGGGGTTACTTTAATAAAAAAGTCTGTTAGCCACTGAAATTGGGTAGCTGATTCAAACTGGTTAAACTAACAACGAGAAGACCTGTGAAAATTGCCATGTGTCTAGCTAGGGTGCAGTAGAAAATCCCTGATATAATACTCCTTTCCTCTATATCTACTGACTGGAGACTCAGCACAACCCCCAGGCCTGGCTTCTCACCCCTTCCAAATCTGCACAAAGTGCATCTCTGCTAGTCTGAGCCCTGCCATTTCTGAGTTGCCTGGGAGCTATAGGAAAACATCATTAACTCAATCTGTGTTAACCTGAAATGCTGAAAATAAAAATAGCATCTAGGAGGCCACTTCCCTAGATTCCTGTTATTTCATATAAAGATTTTATTTTTTCTTAAGCTACTGTTGCTTGCTAGCTATATTCCTCATTATAGCTGCTCTTTTATTTTTCCAGCGTTATTGAGATATAATTGACATATAACATTGTGTAAATTTAAAATGTACAAGGGGATCATTTGATACAGGTATATATTATGAAATGATTACCACACTAAGGTTAATTAACACATCTATCACCTCACATAATTACAATTGTGTGTGTGCACTGAGAACATTTAGGATCTACTTTCTTTGCAGCTACTCTTTTAAAATTTCATTTGCATCCAATTCTGCCTGTAAGTAAATTTACCTGGGAGAAGGGGAAGTATCCTTCCTCTCTCTGTGCAGAGGCAGGAAGTGGAGGGGGATGCCGGTCCACTACACTGTGAGATCTCCTCTATAGGCTCACATATATTTATGCAGATGGAGCAAGGAAAATTGAATTCCTTTAAAAAGCAGGCTTAATGGGAGAAATCACCAAAGCTAAAATCCTTGAGAAACCCTTTGAAAGAACACGGAGGAAGAGAGGTCAGGTGTGATACAACCCCAGGCACTTGGACCCAGGGATGGTGGACGTTTTCTAGGCTGATGTTGTTTGTTTGCGTGTGGTACAGAGACCTATAACAATGTACTAAATCTTGCTTTTTATTTGTTAGCGTGCTCATTTGTTTTGTGGTATGCGCTTGCCACACTGCCGCTGACGCCTGGCTCCTTTTCTCCTTCAGCAAATCATCCAGGGAAACTGTTGCTTGATTTTCTGATCCCAGTTCGAAGAGGTTTCTTGTAGAGATGCATGTTACCACAACTTACCTATAAAGATGACTATATCACTTCTCATATAAGTCAGGACACATTTCAAAGTCAAAGTGGGCACTAAAAAGAATTAAAAGACAGTAACTGGGACTTCCCTGGTGGCGCAGTGGTTAAGAATCCGCCTGCCAATGCAGGGGACACGGGTTCGAGCCCTGGTCTGGGAAGATCCCACATGCCACGGAGCAACTAAGCCCGTGCGCCACAACTACTGAGCCTGCGTTCTAGAGTCTGCATGCCACAACTACTGAAGCCCACGTGCCTAGAGCCTGTGCTCTGCAACAAGAGAAGCCACTGCAATGAGAAGCCCGTGCACCTCAACAGAGTAGCCTCTGCTTGCTGCAACTAGAGAAAAGCCCGCGTGTAGCAACGAAGACCCAACACAGCCAAAAATAAATAAGTTAAATAAATTTAAAAAAAAAAAAAAGACAGTAACTGATCTACAATAGGTGAAAACATATGGTCAGTAGTTTACCACTAGGCGCCTGGGTAGTGGCAGTAATCCAGATCCAGAATCAGCCCAATTCAGTCTCTCAGAGGGCTTATGGGTGATAAGCCATGGGTGTTTTCCTCCAAACACCCTAAAACAAGGGTGAAACTGTAGGATCATTGGGTCGTTTTATTTCTGCTTCACCCTGTAGCCTCAAAAAGAAGTCTCTTATTTGTTTAAATGCTTATTAACAATTGTCTATTAATATATGCATTAATTTGCTAGGGCTGTATTGGGGTGCACCCCACAGGCCTTCAAGCCTTCCAATTGCCCAGCTGCAAGACCAAAGAAAGAGCCCAGAGACAGCAATAGGAGACATCAATGGTTTGTTAAATAGGGAATCTTACAAGTCTGAAGCAAAAGGTCCTGGAGCAACACCCCACTGTGAACAGCAGACAGCAGGCAGGACAGTCAGCAATCTTCACTACTCAGGGGAGAAGGAGGCTCCCATTTACAGGGGGAATTAATGTCAGGTAGGCTCATCAGTTACCAGGGAAACCAGGGGCTGGGGCAGGGAGCAAGCAGTAGGCAGTTACTGATTAAGCTGCATAATTAAGAGGATTGGATAGTCATGTGAGTGAAGGGACTAGTTGAGCAGGGGATGCACAGAGCAAGAGAACAGCCATCTTGAATGGCCTGACCATACAGGCTGCCATAACAAAATACCACAGACTGGGTGGCTTAAAACACAGAAATTAATTTCCTCATATTTCTGGAAGCTAGAAGTCCAAAATCAAGATGTTGGCAGGATTAGTTTCTTCTGAGGCCTGTTTTTTTGCAGATGGCTACCTTCTCTCTGTGTCCTCACATGGTCATTCCATGTGCATCCCTAGTGTCTCTCTGTGTGTCCTAATCTCCTCTTCTTATAAGGACATCAATCAGATTGGATTAGGGCTGACCCTAAAGTCCTCAACTTAACTTAATCACTCTTTAAAGACCCTATCTCCAAACACAGTCATTCTGAGGTACGGGGGCAGGGGGGTTAGGGCTTCAACATATGAATCGGCACGGGGGGGGGGGGGGCGGGGAGGGGGACACAATTCAGTCCATAATACTGTCTCTTCTCAATCTAGCTCTCCAACACGTGAGGACACAGCAGTAGGGCATTCATTTACAAAATAGGAAGAGGACGCACCAGTCCCCAAATCTGCTGGCACCTTGGTCTTAGACTTCTCAGCCTCCAGACTGTGAGAAATAAATGTTGGTTGTTTAGGTCCCCCCAAGTCTGTAGTATTTCTGTTATAGTAGTCCAAACAGCTAAGACACAATCTGATCATTTTGCAAACTGCAAATACGTGGATTTACTGAGAAATATGCATGAGGTGCCAAGGTGTTGTGACAGGCCTCCAGTGACAGTGGTGACACCATCAAAACTGAGCCAGGTGCTGCAACATGATAAAATGTGAACTGGGGGACTAAAATCATCTCAAAATACTACAGTCAAGTTTCTTGGATGTCAAGTGCCTACTGAAATCAGAAAGTCTGTCTGTTTCATTATAATCCAGAATGAGGGAGCCCCATGCAAGCATTCCAGGCTGATGATGCCTTGATACTAGTCAGTGTAACAGCATTTATTATCCTCAGGGGCTGGCAGCAGGGGAGCTCCTGGTGACATTTCATTCTTTCTATGAGAGAGATTGTAAACATGGTTTCCTCTGAAAAATGATTCTACGGGGATCAGAAATTTGAAAAGAAATCATTCAAAAAGTATTGTTTAGCTTTCATTGTTGGCATTTATGGGCTACAAATAATTAAATCTAGGGATAAAACCATGAAGTCATGAGAACTGGAAGAACTTTGATAGATTCCAATTTGTTTTCCTGTCTTCAAGAAGGACTATACCAAACCATGACTGACGAAGGATGGGGGAACGGCTGATAATGAGACCTTTTGGCCTAAATGGCCAAATGTGACTGATTAGTGGGTTTGATGTATGTTTTCTAACATCACCAAGCAATTCTCCAATTCTCAGTGGACATTGACTGGGTGTCCTGAAAATTTAACTCAACTTTGACACTATATACCTGGAGATCGTCAGATCCCACAGGCTGAGGTCTCAGTCCTACAAGACTGTCCCACTTCAGATGGCATTCACAAGGGCAAGTTGTTACCTGTGCTACTGACCTACTGGCTATAAATTGGTGGTTCCTGTGATCCCTCCTCAGATTCAAGTATTTTACTAGAGCAGCTTACAGAAGTCAAACATTTACTTACTTTTATCAGTTTATTATAAAGGATATGATAGAAGATAAAGATGAACAGCCAGATGAAGAGGTACATAGGGTAAAGTTCAGAAGGACCCTGAGCACAGGAGTTTGTGTCCCCATGAAATTGCGGTACATTACCCTACCAGCACGTGGATATATTCACCAATGTGGAAGCCCATCAACTGTTGTGGTTCAAGAGTTTTTATAGGGCTTAATCTGCAGCCACCCCCTTCTACTTCCCAGAGGTCAGTGGATGGGGCTAAAAATTCCAGTCCTCTAATCTCTTAGGCTTTCTGGTGACCAGTCCCTTCCTGAGGCTCCCTATGGGCCTCTAAGTCACCTCATTAGCATAAAATCAGGTGGGCTCAAAAGGAGCTCCTTATGAGTGACAAAAGACACTCCTATCACTCAGGAAATCCCGAGGGATTTGGAACCTTTGTGCCAGGAACTGGGGACAAAGACCAAATATATTTCTTACTGTACCACAGTGGGGAAAGGATGGCACGTAGTTTTTCAGTCAATTGTGTTTTAAGGCACAACAAAGCAAAACAAAAAAATCTTTTATTCAACTAGATAAGCAAAGGCATTTGTAGTTTGTGTCATGGGCTGAAAAGAATGTCCAGAATAAAAGCTTGGTTGGAGAAGTGGATATGAAAGGTACAGACATGAGGTATGCACAAAAGGAATCATCTGAAAATCTCCATTTTAAGGAGGGATCTGGAAGTGCCTTTTAGCTGAAAAGAAGCAGATTCAGAGTTGGCAAGCTGGAAACAAAGCCTAAAGTGCCTGCCAAATAGGTGGTAACAGGCACACTGGGGGGAATGGACCAAAGTTTGAATCCAGTGACTCTAAACAAATTGGCTTAGGTTAGCTCCAGAGGACCAGGGAACCCAAGGAGATGGCCAGGGAACAGACAGGCCAAGCCTCAGTACAGAAGGGTAAGCTCCATGCTGCCAGTTTAATAGTTATCTGATCAATGATCAGACTAGCTGATCTGTGTCATGTTTTGACAGACAAAACATGTGTCTCCTCATGTGTCATGTTTTGCCCAGGTATGGGTAGACAAGGCATCTGTGAGCTGGTCTGCAGCCACTCATCCAGCCTCATCTCCCAGCCTGCAGTCTCTGCTTTAGCAGGATCTAGCTTCTTTTTCCTCAGGGCCTCTCTACTGCTGAAGTGCTGTTTATTCTGATTTAAATGTCCTCACCCTTCTTATCCACCTAGAACACTCATTCCTCAAGACTCAGCTCAGGAGTTACCTTCTGAGTGAAGCCTTCACACACACATGCACACCCCCCCCACAAACACACGTCACACCTACCACACACGTGAACACTTACACATACCACACACTCATGCACCAATCACACACTCAAACACACACCCACACACACACGCCTCACAGAGCCCTGCCACCATCGCAAAGCTAGACACCCTTTCCTCAGTGCTAGCAATGCAAGTTGACATACCCCTATTGTTACACATATCATACATTTTAAACAATAATTTCCTTATAATTATATTTAAAAACTATTAGAACATTTCAAGTGTTGTGAATTCCAAAGTGGTTTGCAACCACTGCTTAATCCTACCCCATCCCCTCCCCACTACCCTAGAACTGTAATAGTTTTAGGACCCTAAGCCGATGTCAGTTCAAAATCTGTTATAGGCGGGTAGAAGAAAGCCACAAACTACTGAAAGCTCATGATTTAATCAGAAAAATTTGCTTTCAAATTCCCTTGGTTCAAGTAAAAAGAGAAAGATCTCAAGCACATGAAAAAGCATATCATTTTCTTATTAGAGAAGGAAAATGCCATGATTTCACTTTCCTATTAGAGAAGAGGTGCTTGGCTTCTGATTTACTTCTCTTCACCTTAGCTCTTTACCCCTTGAAGCTCTGTTATTTTCAACATGACACCAAGTATCTCCTTAGCAACTATTTCAAACAGGATCAGATATACCTCTTGTCTGACGGAAGATTACTTCTTTCTTTACAAAAGAAGAAAGCATTCCTTTTATAGTTTAAAACCCAAGCCTAATAGAACATGCTTTTTAAAAAGCAAACAAAAGTAAAATGTAGTTTTATAACAGAAGCCCCTGCAAGCAGAGGTCTAATTATACCATACAAGATATAATTAGCCTAGGGATGAAGTCAGCTATGAAATAGCCATGAAAGGGCCAAAAAGCAGACCACGAGGAGTAGACAACGAAGAAAAGCAAGAAGCCTTGGTAATTGGTCCATGAATCATCTAAAAAGCTGAGCCTTGTCATTAACGTGGAATTTTAGTGTTTCTGCTGGAAGGAAAATGAAGATATTACATCCTCTAATTCCATTTAGCATCGCCCTGAACACAAGCTCTTTCTAAGGGCTGATGTTACACACCTTAAGGGCAGAACAAGGTTTTACAGTTGTGGGTTTGGTGAAGGGCTGGGTGTTCCATCTTCCAATTCATTACCACGCATTATCTATGGCTTTTGGGTAATTGAGCAAATAATGCCCTTGACAACAATTCTCCCTCTTTAACTCCAAAGCAAGGTAATTAATTAAGGCCAGAAGGGGATTGTTAATAGTCGTTAATGAACCACAGTTGAGGGAATTACATAGGAGAGCACTCTTAAGAGACTATAAAAGTACATGAACAAGAGTAGCTTGGGTGTCTAATGTTCTCTGTCCTTCCCATCACTGTTCAGTCATGGAAGGACATATTGAATGTGAAACTGGGGAGTTTCCACAACATAGCCCTGTCTGATTGTGCTTGTACAATTTTGAGTGGCTATTTATTTTCAAACCCCATGATAATTTCTGAATAAACTTTTCTAGAACACACACGTCATGTGTAGCACACACCAAAATATAATGACACAGACAATTAACTGATTAACCCGTACTGATTCACTGCTGTGTGATATGATTTGAGCATCACACATACATATTAAAAAGGATGTGAGGGAAGGACCTTCAAGATGGCGGAGGAATAAGACGTGGAGATCACCTTCCTCCCCACAAATACATCAGAAATATATATGTGGAACAACTCCTACAAGGGAGCCGTGAAGGAGGAAAGGTTCCCACACACTAGAAGCCCCTTCGTGGGCGGAGACTGCGGGTGGCAGAGGGGGAAGCTTCGGAGCCGTGGAGGAGAACGCAGTGACTGGGGTGAGGAGGGCAAAGCGGAGACATTCCCGCACAGGGGATCGGTGCCGACCAGCACTCACCCGCCTGGGCGGGCGGGGGCTGGGAGCTGAGGGTCGGGCTTCGGTCGGATCGCAGGGAGAGGACTGGGGTTGGCGGCGTGAACACAGCCTGAAGGGGGCTAGTGCACCACGGCTAGCTGGGAAGGAGTCCGGGAAAAGGTCTGGAACTGCCGAAGATGCAAGAGACTTTTTCTTGCTTCTTTGTTCCCTGGTGCGCGAGGAGAAGGGATTAAGAGCGCTGCTTAAAGGAGCTCCAGATACGGGTGCGAGCCGCAGCTATCAGCGCGGACCCCAGAGACGGACATGAGACGCTAAGGCTGCTGCTGCCGCCACCACGAAGCCTGTGAGCAAGCCCAGGTCACTCCCACACCACCCCTCCCGGGAGCCTGTGCAGCCCGCCACTGCCAGGGTCCCGGGATCCGGGGACAACTTCCCCGGAAGAACACACGGCACGCCTCAGGCTGTTGCATCGTCATGCTGGCCTCTGCCGCCGCAGGTTCGCCCCGCATCCGTACCCCTCCCTCTCCCCGGGCCTGAGTGAGCCAGAGCCCTCAAAGCAGCTGCTCCTTTAACCCTGGCCTGTCTGAGCGAAGAACAGATGCCCTCAGGCGACCTACACGCAGAGGCCGGGCCAAATCCAAACCTGAACCCCGGGAGCTGTGCGAACAAAGAAGAGAAGGGAAATCTCTCCCAGCAGCCTCAGGAGCAGCGGATTAAATCTCCACAATCAACTGCATGTACCCTGCATCTGTGGAATACCTGAATAGACAACGAATCATCCCAAATTGAGGAGGTGGACTTTGGGAGCAACTGTAGACTTGGGTTTGCTGTATGCAACTGACCAGTTTCTGATTTTTATGTTTATCTTTGTTTAGTTTTTAGCACTTACCATTGGCAGACTTGTTTATTGGTTTGGTTGCTCTCTTCTTTTTTTAAATTACTTTTTATATTTTAATAATTAAAAAAAATTTTTATTTTAATAACTTTATTTTTCTTTCTTTTTTTTCCTCCCTTTTCTTCTGAGCCATGTGGCTGAGAGAGTCTTGGTGCTCCAGGCAGGTGTCATGCCGGAGCCTCTGAGGTGGGAGAGCCGAGTTCAGAACACTGGACCACCAGAGACCACCCGGCTACACGTAATATCAATCGGTGAGACCGCTTCCAGAGATCTCCGTCTCAGCACTAAGACCCAGCTCCACTCAACGACCAGCAAGCTCCAGTGCTGGACACCCCATGCCAAACAACTAGCAAGACAGGAACACAACCCCACCCATTAGCAGAGAGGCTGCCTAAAATCACAGTAAGTTCACAGACACCCCCAAACACACCACCGGATGCGGTCCTGCCCAACAGAAGACAAGATCCAGCCTCATCCATCAGAACACAGGCACCAGTCCCCTCCACCAGGAAGCCTATACAACCCACTGAACCAACCTTAGCCACTGGGGGCAGACACCAAAAACAACGGGAACTATGAACCTGCAGCTTGTGAAAAGGAGACCCCAAACACAGTAAATTAAGGAAAATGAGAACACAGAAATATGCAGCACATGAAGGACAAGGTAAAAACCCACCAGACCAAATAAATGAAAAGGAAATAGGCAGTCTACCTGAAAAAGAATTCAGAGTAATGATAGTAAAGATGATCCAAAATCTTGGAAATAGAATGGAGAAAATACAAGAATCATTTAACAATGACCTAGAAGAATAAAGAGCAAACAATGATGAACAACACAATAAATGAAATTAAAAATTCTCTAGAAGGAATCAATAGCAGAATAACTGAGTTAGAAGAACAGATAAGTGACCTGGAAGATAAAACAGTAGAAATAACTACCACAGAGCAGAATAAAGAAAAAAGAATGAAAAGAATTGAGGACAGTCGCAGAGACCTCTGGGGCAACATTAAACACACCAACCTGACAGGAACACAACCCCACCCATTAGCAGAGAGGCTGCCTAAAATCACAGTAAGTTCACAGACACCCCCAAACACACCACCGGATGCGGTCCTGCCCAACAGCAGAGAGTCCCATACAGGGTAAATCCAAGGAGAAACACACCAAGACACATTAATCGAACTATCAAAAATTAAATTCAAAGAAAAAATATTGAAAGCAGCAAGGGAAAAGGAACAAATAACATACAAGGGAATCCCCACAAGGTTAACAGCTGATCTTTCAGTGGAAACTCTCCAAGCCTTTACAGACAAGCAAAAGCTGAGAGAGTTCAGCACCACCAAACCAGCTTTACAACAAATGCTAAAGGAACTTCTCTAGGCAAGAAACACAAGAGGAGGAAAAGACCTACAAGAACAACCTGAAACAATTCAGTAAATGGTAATAGGACCATACATATCGATAATTACCTTAAATGTAAATGGATTAAATGCTCCCACCAAAAGACACAGACTGGCTGAATGGATACAAAAACAAGACCCATCTATATGCTGTCTACAAGAGACCCACTTCAGACCTAGGGACACATACAGACTGAAAGTGAGGGGATGGAAAAAGATATTCCATGCAAATGGAAATCAAAAGAAAGCTGGAGTAGCAATTCTCATATCAGACAAAATAGACTTTAAAACAAAGACTATTACAAGAGACAAAGAAGGAAACTACATATGATCAAGGGATCAATCCAAGAAGAAACTATAATGATTGTAGATATTTATGCACCCAACATAGGAGCACCTCAATACATAAGGCAATGCTAACAGCCATAAAAGAGGAAATTGACAGTAACACAATAGTAAGGGACTTTAACACCCCACTTTCACCAATGGACAGATCATCCAAAATGAAAATAAATAAACACAAGCTTTAAATGATACATTAAACAAGATGAACTCAATTGATATTTATAGGACATTCCATCCCAAAACAACAGAATACCCTTTCTTTTCAAGTGCTCATGGAACATTCTCCAGGATAGATCATATCTTGAGTCACAAATCAAACCTTGGTAAATTTAAATAACAAAGTGAATCAGCTATACATATACATATATCCCATATCTCCTCCCTCTTGTGTCTCCCTCCCACCCTCCCTATCCCACCACTCTAGGTGTTCACAAAGCACCGGGCTGATCTCCCTGTGCTATGCGGCTGCTTCCCACTAGCTGTCTATTTTACATTTGGTAGTATATATAAGTCCATGCCACTCTCTCACTTGTCCCAGCTTACCCTTCTCCCTCCCCGTGTCCTCAAGTCCATTCTCTACCTCTGCGTCTTTATTCCTGTCCTGCCCCTACGTTCTTCAGAACGTAGATTTAGATTCCATATATATGTGTTAGCATACAGTATTTTTCTCTTTCTGACTTACTTCACTCTGTATGACAGACTCTAGGTCCATCCACCTCACTACAAATAACTCAATTTCGTTTCTTTTTATGGCTGAGTAATATTCCATTGTATATATATGCCACATTTTTTTTGGCTTTTTTAGATTCCACATATAAGTGAGATCATAGAGATAATACAGTATTTGTCTTTCT
This sequence comes from Physeter macrocephalus, assembly GCF_002837175.3. NCBI lineage: Eukaryota > Metazoa > Chordata > Mammalia > Artiodactyla > Physeteridae > Physeter > Physeter macrocephalus. The sequence continues at coordinate 103,576,539 of NC_041224.1, read as the reverse complement.
CTGTCTTATTTCACTTAGCATAATGCCCTCAAGGTCCATCCATGTTCTTGCAAACGGCAGGATTTCCTTTTTTCTCATGGCTCAATAATATTCCATTATATATGTGTCATTCACATATATACATATGTATATATAATTTATATGTCATTTGTGTGTATGTGTGTATATATATATATATATATATATACACACACATACACATACACATACACACACACATACACACCATGATTCTTTATCCATTAATTTGTTGATAGACACTTAGGTTGTTTCCATATCTTGGCTATTGTCAGTAATTCTGCAGTGAACATGAGGGTGCAGAAATCTCTCTGAGATAGTGATTTTGTTTCCTTCAGTTATATATCCAGAAGTAGAATTGCTGGATCATTTGGTAGTTCTACTTTTAATTTTTTGAAGAAACTCTATACTGTTTTCCACAGTAACTATACAAATTTACATTCCAACCAACTGTCCACAAGGGTTCCCTTTTCTCTACATCCTTACCAACACTTGTTATCTCTTGTCTTTTTTTGGTAATTTTTAAATTTAATTTATTTCTTTATACAGCAGGTTCTTATTAGTCATCAATTTTATACACATCAGTGTATACATGTCAATCCCAATCTCCCAATTCATCACACCACCACCACCACCACCCCACCACTTACCCCCCACCTTGGTGTCCATACGTTTGTTCCCTACATCTGCGTCTCTATTTCTGCCCTGCAAACCAGTTCATCTGTATCATTTTTCTACTTTCCACATATATGCGTTAATATATGATATTTGCTTTTCTCTTTCTGACTTACTTCACTCTGTATGACAGTCTCTAGGTCCATCCATGTCTCTACGAATGCCCCAATTTTGTTTCTTTTTATGGCTGAGTAATATTCCATTGTATATATGTGCCACATCTTCTTTATCCATTCATCTGTCAATGGAAGCTTAGGTTGCTTCCATGTCCTGACTATTGTAAATAGAGCTGCAAAGAACACTGTGGTACATGACCCTTTCTGAAGTATGTTTTTCTCTGGGTATATGCCCAGTAGTGGGATGGCACGGTCGTATGGTAGTTCTATTTTTAGTTTTATAAGGAACCTCCATACTGTTTTCCATACTGGCTGTATCAACTTACATTCCCACCAACAGTGCAAGAGGGTTCCCTCTTCTCCACACCCTCTCTAGCATTTATTGTTTGTAGATGTTTTGATGATGGCCATTCTGACTGGTGTCAGGTGATACCTCATTGTAGTTCTGATTTGCATTTCTCTAATGATTAGTGACATTGAGCATCCTTTCATGTGTTCTTGCCTCCTTTATCAAAAATAAGGTGACCATATGTGCGTGGGTTTATCTCTGGGCTTTCTATACTGTTCCATTGATCTATATTTCTGTTTTTGTGCCGGTACCATACTGTCTTGATTACTGTAGCTTTGTAGTAGAATCTGAGGTCTGGGAGCCTGATTCCTCCAGCTCTGTTTTTTTTTCTCAAGATTGCTTTGGCAATTCAGGGTCTTTTGTGTTTCCATATAAATTGTGAAATTTTTTGTTCTACTTCTGTGAAAAATGCCATTGGTAGATGGATAGGGATTGCACTGAATCTGTAGATTGCTTTGGATAGTATAGTCATTTGCACAATGTTGATTCTTCCAATCCAAGAACATGGTGTATCTCTTCTGTTTGTATCATCTTTAATTTCTTTCACCAGTGTCTTAGAGTTTTCTGCATACAGGTCTTTTGTCTCCTTAGGTAGGTTTATTCCTAGGTATTTTATTCTTTTTGTTGCAATGGTAAATGGAGTGTTTCCTTAATTTCTCTTTCAGATTTTTCATCATTAGTGTATAGGAATGCAAGAGATTTCTGTGCATTAATTCTGTATCCTGCTGCTTTACCAAATTTACTGATTTGCTCTAGGAGTTTTCTGGTAGCATCTTTAGGATTCTGTATGTATAGTATCATGTCATCGGCAAAACAGTGAAAACTTTACTTCTTTTCCTATTTGGCTTCCTTTTATTTCTTTTTATTCTCTGATTTCTGTGGCTAAAAATTCCAAAATTATGTTGAATAATAGTGGTGAGAGTGGACATCCTTGTCTTGTTCCTGATCTTAGAGGAAATGGTTTCAGTTTTTCACCATTGAGAATGATGTTGGCTGTGGGTTTGTCATATATGGACTTTATTACGTTAAGGTAAGTTCCCTCTATGCCTACTTTCTGGAGGGTTTTTATAAGAAATGGGTGTTGAATTTTGTCAAAAGCTTTTCCTGCATCTATTGAGATGATCATATGGTTTTTATCCTTCAATTTGTTAATATGGTTTATCACATTGATTGATTTGCATATATTGAAGAAGTCTTGCATTCCTGAGATAAACCCCACTTGATCATGGTGTATGATCCTTTTAATGTGCTGTTGGATTCTGTTTGCTAGTATTTTGTTGAGGATTTTTGCATCTATGTTCATCAGTGATAGTGGCCTGTAGTTTTCTTTCTTTGTGACGCCTTTGTCTCGTTTTGGTATCAGGGTGATGGTGGCCTCATAGAATGAGTTTGGGAGTGTTCCTCCCTCTGCTATCTTTTGGAAGAGTTTGAGAAGGATAGGTGTTAGCTCTTCTCTAAATGTTTGATAGAATTCGCCTGTGAAGCCATCTGGTCCTGGGCTTTTGTTTGTTGGAAGATTTTTAATCACAGTTTCAATTTCAGTGCTTGTGATTGGTCTGTTCATATTTTCTATTTCTTCCTGGTTCAGTCTCGGCAGCTTGTGCATTTCTAAGAATTTGTCCATTTCTGCCAGGATGTCCATTTTATTGGCATACAGCTGCTTGTAGTAATCTCTAATAATCTTTTGTATTTCTGCAGTGTCAGTTGTTACATCTCCTTTTTCATTTCTAATTCTATTGATTTGAGTCTTCTCCCTTTTATTCTTGATGAGTCTGGCTAATGGTTTATCAATTTTATTTATCTTCTCAAAGAACCAGCTTTTAGTTTTATTGATCTTTGCTACTGTTTTCTTCATTTCTTTTTCATTTATTTCTGATCTGATCTTTATGATTTCTTTCCTTCTGCTAAATTTGGGGTTCTTTTGTTCTTCTTTCTCTAATTGCTTTAGGTGCAAAGGTAGGTTGTTTATTCGAGATGTTTCCTGTTTCTTAAGGTAGGATTGTATTGCTATAAACTTCCCTCTTAGAACTGCTTTTGCTGCATCCCATAGGTTTTGGGTCGTCGTGTCTCCATTGTCATTTGTTTCTAAGTATTTTTTGATTTCCTCTTTGATTTCTTCAGTGATCACTTCGTTATTAAGTAGTGTATTGTTTAGCCTCCATGTGTTTGTATTTTTTACAGATCTTTTCCTGTAATTGATATCTAGTCTCATAGCGTTGTGGTCAGAAAAGATACTTGATATGATTTCAATTTTCTTAAATTTGCCAAGGCTAGATTTGTGACCCAATATATGATCTATCCTGGAGAATGTTCCATGAGCACTTGAGAAAAATGTGTATTCTGTTGTTTTTGGATGGAATGTCCTATAAATATCAATTAAGTCCATCTTGTGTAATGTATCATTTAAAGCTTGTGTTTCCTTATTTATTTTCATTTTGGATGATCTGTCCATTGGTGAAAGTGGGGTGTTAAAGTCCCCTACTATGATTGTGTTACTGTCGATTTCCCCTTTTATGGCTGTTAGTATTTGCCTTATGTATTGAGGTGCTCCTATGTTGGGTGCATAAATATTTACAATTGTTATATCTTCTTCATGGATCGAACCCTTGATCATTATATAGTGTCCTTCTTTGTCTCTTGTAATAGTTTTTACTTTAAAGTCTATTTTGTCTGATATGAGAATTGCTACTCCAGCTTTCTTCTGATTTCCATTTGCATGGAATATCTTTTTCCATCCCCTCACTTTCAGTCTGTATGTGTCCCTAGGTCTGAAGTGGGTCTCTTGTAGACAGCATATATATGGGTCTCGTTTTTGTATCCATTCAGCCAGTCTGTGTCTTTTGGTGGGAGCATTTAATCCATTTACATTTAAGGTAATTATCAATATGTATGTTCCTATTACCATTT
>NC_041224.1:103564560-103566849 GCF_002837175.3 Physeter macrocephalus | reverse complement strand
TGATCATGTGGTTTTTCTTCTTCAGTTTGTTGATATGGTGTATCACGTTGATTGATTTGCGTATATTGAAGAATCCTTGCATTCCTGGGATAAACCCCACTTGATCATGGTGTATGATCCTTTTAATGTGCTGTTGGATTCTGTTTGCTAGTATTTTGTTGAGGATTTTTGCATCTATGTTCATCAGTGATATTGGCTTGTAGTTTTCTTTCTTTGTGACATCTTTGTCTGGTTTTGGTATCAGGGTGATTGTGGCCTTGTAGAATGCATTTGGGAGTGTTCCTCCCTCTGCTATATTTTGGAAGAGTTTGAGAAGCATCGGTGTTAGCTCTTCTCTAAATGTTTGATGGAATTTGCCTGTGAAGCCATCTGGTCCTGGGCTTTTGTCTGTTGGAAGATTTTTAATCACAGTCTCAATTTCAGTGCTGGAAACACAAGCTTTAAATGACACATTAAACAAGATGGACTTAATTGATATTTATAGGACATTCCATCCGAAAACAACAGAATACACTTTCTTCTCAAGTGCTCATGGAATATTCTCCAGGATAGATCACACCTTGGGTCACAAATCAAGCCTTGGAACATTTAAGAATACTGAAATCATATCAAGTATCTTTTCCAAACACAACGTTATGAGACTAGATATCAGATACAGAAAAAAAACTAAAAAATACAAACACATGGAGGCTAAACAATAAATAAAAAACTGATAAATAACCAAGGGATCACTGAAGAACTGAAAGAGGAAATCAAAAAATATCTAGAACCAAATGACAATTAAAACACAATGACCCAAAACCTATGGGATACCCCAAATGCAGTTCTAAGAGGGAAGTTTATAGCAATACAATCCTACCTCAAGAAACAAGAAAAAGCTCAAATAAACAAGCTAACCGTACACCTAATGCAATTAGAGAAAGAAGAAAGAAAAACAAACCCAAAGTTAGCGGAAGGAAAGGAATCATAAAGATCAGGTCAGAAATAAATAAAAAAGAAATGAAGGAAATAATAGCAAAGATCAATAAAACTAAAAGCTGGTTCTTTGAGAAGATAAACAAAACTGATAAACCATTAGCCAGACTCATCAAGAAAAAAAAGGGAGAAGACTCAAATCAACAGATTTAGAAATGAAAAAGGAGAAGTAACAACTGACACTGTAGAAATACAAAGGGTCATTAGAGATTACCACAAGCAAGTATATGCCAATAAAATGGACAACTTGGAAGAAATGGACAAATTCTTAGAAAAGCAAAACCTTCTGAGACTGAACCAGGAAGAAATAGAAAATATAAAAAGACCAATCACAAGCACTAAAATTGAAACTGTGATTAAAAATCTTCCAAGCAGGGCTTCCTTGGTGGCGCAGTGGTTAAGAATCCTCCTGCCAGTGCAGCGGACATGGGTTCAAGCCCTGGTCCGGGAAGATCCCAGTTGCCATGAAGCAACTAAGCCCATGTACCACAACTACTGAGCCTGCATGCCTCAACTGTTGAAGCCTGCGCAACTAGAGCCCGTGCTCCGCAACGAGAAGCCACCCGCAATGAGAAGCCCATGCACTGCGATGAAGAGTAGCCCCCACTCACTGCAACTAGAGAAAGCCTGTGCACAGCAATGAAGACCCAATGCAGCCAAAATAAATAATTAAATAAATAAATTTATTTAAAAAAAATCTTCCTACAAATAAAAGTCCCGGACCAGATGGCTTCACAGGCGAATTCTATCAAACATTTACAGAAGAGCTAACACCTATGCTTCTCAAACTCTTCCAAAATATAACAGAGGGAGGAACACTACCAAACTCATTCTACAAGGCCACCATCACCCTGATACCAAAACCAGACAAAGATGTCACAAAAAAAGAAAACTACAAGCCAATATCACTGATGAACGTAGATGCAAAAATCCTCAACAAAATACTAGCAAACAGAATCCAACAGCAAATTAAAAGGATCCTACACCATGATCAAGTAAGGTTTATCCAGGGAGTGCAAGGATTCTTCAATATACGCAGATCAATCAATGTGATACAGCATATTAACAAACTGAAGGATAAAAACCATATGATCATCTCAATAGATGCAGGAAAAGCTTTTGACAAAATTCAACACCCATTTCTGATAAAAACCCTCCAGAAAGTAGGCATAGAGGGAACTTATCCCAACATAATAAAGTCCATATATGACAAACCCACAGCCAACATCGTTCTCATTGGTGAAAAATTGAAACCATTTCCCCTAAGATCAGGAACAAGACAAGTTTGTCCACTCTCACCACTATTATTCAACA
>NC_041224.1:103556188-103564360 GCF_002837175.3 Physeter macrocephalus | reverse complement strand
TCATCAAAAAGAATAAAATACCTAGGAAAAAACCTACCTAAGGAGGCAAAAGGCCTGTATTCTTAAAACTATGAAACACCGATGAAAGAAATTTAAGATGATACAAATAGATGGAGAGATATACCATGTTCTTTGATTGGAAGAATCAACATTGTGAAAATGACTCTACTACCCAAAGCTATCTACAGATTCAATGCAATCCCTATCAAACTACCACTGGCATTTTTCACAGAACTAGAACAAAAACATGCACAATTTGTATGGAGACACAAAAGACCCCGAATAGCCAAAGCAATCTGAGAAAGAAAAATGGAGCTGGAGGGATCAGGCTTCCTGACTTCAGACTATACTACAAAGCTACAGTAATCAAGACAGTATGGTACTGGCAGAAAAACAGAAATACAGATCAATGGAACAGGATAGAAAGCACAGAGATAAACCCACACACATATGGTCACGTTATCTTTGATAAAGGAGGGAAGAACATATAATGGAGAAAATACAGCCTCTTCAATAAGTGGTGCTGGGGGAACTGGACAGCTACATGTAAAAGAATGAAATTAGAACACTCCCTAAAGCATACACTAAAATAAACTCAAAATGGATTAAAGACCTAAATGTAAGGTCACACACTAGAAAATTCTTTGAGTGAGACATAGGCAGAACACTCTCTGCCTGTTAAGAGAACAGAGTCCTGCCTTAAGAAAAGAATTTCATGCCACAGTCTGCAGCATTCTCCTTCTTTCTTCTTCTTCCTCTTCTTTTCCTTTCCCCCTCCTCTTTCTGAAATTTAAAGAGACAATTTGAGATTACCAAGTCTTGCTACACACCTCCCAACACACACTCACACACACACATACACACAGAAAGACACACATGCACAGGCTGACACAGGTCTTTAGTGACAGAACCGGGAACTAGACTCAGACAAATTAGACTGCATCATTTTGAGTCTGATGTGCAATGCTTTCCTCACTAGGGCATAAGGCTAGCTAGCTAGTGTGGGGACAGATTATAAAAGGTATGAGTATCAGCCAGAGGAGTTCAGGCAGATGATGCTATAGACAAGGAGCCTCTGTAGGGAAGTACATACTGAAGAGGTGCTGGGAATAACTATTTAATAATGTCTAAGATTTATTAACAGATTACTGTGTGTCAGGTTCTGCTAAGGCTCTCACATGAATATTCTTCTCTAAGGCTCACAACTCTCTGGAGTGGTAATAAAGTTTATTCTCAGTCACAGTTGAAGATATGGGTTTAGAGAAATTATCTATCTTGCCCAAGGTGAGTAACAGTAGGACCAGAAGTTCTAAAACCTGAGTCCTAAGGATCAGCTTTATTGCGTCTCATATAAGTCTAGCTTGTGGTTTTTATAACTTTTTGCTTAAATACCCTGAAAACAATGGTTCTCAACTGGGGGTGTTTTGCCAACCCCCCCACCGCAAGACATTTGGCAATATCTAGAAACACTTCTGGTTGTCACAATGTGGGGAAAATAGTACTGGCATTAGTGGAAAGAGGCCAGGGCTGCTGCTAATAAGCATCTTACCATATAGGGTAGCCCTTCACAGCAAAGACCTATACAGCCACAAATGCCAATCGTGCTAAAGTTGAGAAGCCCTGCCCTAAAAGAATTTTGAAAAATATGACCCTTTTACACATAGGTTGATATGTAAATATTTCATCATAAGTTTAAACAGTGGCAAAGGATTGTAATGGCTGGTATATCATTAAGTCTGATATATAAAAATAAACATTTAACAATACAAGTTATATCATTCTTTTAAAGGTATCCAATGATATTTAAGCACCATATCAAATTGGTATCTAACATCATCTTTTTTAAAAGAAACATAAAAAAGGGTATTTCCATTCCACCTCCTCCGTGGAATATTATTGCAACATAATATAGTTTATGCTTGTAAGACTTATGACACAACCATGTTCTCTGCAACAAAAGAAATAAACTGAGATTTAAAAAATTACTTCCTGTGAACCTGAGACCCTAAGTCTGCTACTCCCCAACTATTTACCCAGGTGGGCCAGGGGCTCTTCAGTGAATCCGCAGGGGAACTGTGGGGTATTTTAAATTTGCAAGGGAAACACAGTGTCAGTTACCAGTTTAGAAGTAGTTTATAGCTTCTCCGTTAGATTAAACTACATTCCTTTGATGAGGTTATATTTTTGCAAAGCTGGTTTTTCGGCAGTTGCTGTGATTCGAAAGCATGTCAGCGCGAAAGCCGGCGTGGGACAGGAAATGAAGGTGTGGTGCCCAATCTGATCCCCAGGTTTGAGAAGCTGTGCAGAGTACAACAGGTGCACACATCTCATTAAGTAATTGTGATTATTTAAGAATGAAATTAAAAAATATTAATTTTTCTTTCACTTTATGTGTTTTATTGTTGCCAATGGCTACTATGTTGTTAGGATATAAATACTTATTACGTTGTTGGGATCTAAGCAGTTAATAAATGAAACCAATAGGTAATTCTTTTAGTCTGGGGACACTGGAAATATTGCTGGCCCATTAAGGGTGCTGTGAAACAAGAAAGTTTGAGAACCTTTGGTCTAAGTGTTAAAAACAGTCTTCTGGGTTGAGATGTTATCAAAATGACTATTGGTATGTAATGTATCAAAACGATATAATTATATTATAATCTTTGATGATTATTAAAGATAAAAGTAGATTCCACATATAAGCAATATCATATGATATCTGTCTTTCTGTCTGGCTTACTTAAAAAAAAAAAAAAAGATTCGATGAGTTTATTTCCAAAACAGAAAGAGACTCACAGACATAGAAAACAAACTTATGGTTACCAAATGGGGAAGGGAGGGGGGAATAAATTAGGAGATTGGGATTAACATATACACAGTACTATATATAAAATAGATAAAACAACAAGGACCTACTGTACAGCACAGGGAACTCTACTCAATACGCTGTAATAACTTATATGGGGAAAGAATCTGAAAAAGAATATATGTGTGTGTGTGTGTATAACTGAATCACTGTGCTGTACACCTGAAACTAACATGATATTGTAAATCAAATATACCTCAATAAAAAAAACATAAAAGTAAAAAATTTTGGAAATACATCTCTAGTGGGTGTCACCCCCAGCCCCCCAATTAGTCATATATCTGTGGGTAAACAGTATTATATATCCATGGATGAATATTACAAATGAAGGTACAATTATATTCCTAGTTCCATTTTAACAGATGTAAGCACTAAATAATCTTGTTCACATACACATCTGAAGAGGTTTTTTTTTATAGCAATGTCATTCAGTTCTCAGACTCCTGAATCATATGCTAAAGTCATGTAGTACTCTAGCATCAACAATTATTTTTAATGATCCATCATCTCTATTAGGTAGTGTTTCAGTTTTGTTGAAACATTGATTTTCTAAAGAATATGTTATCCAATCATTAGAGTTATTCACTTTCTCAGCTCCAGAACTGAGGCCCTAGATGTTTACAACCTGGGACAATGAACCGTATCAATATTCGGGAAGGTTGAGAGTTGTGCTCTTCTTTTGTTAATTGGAAGAAGGGCTACTATAGAGGGGAGATGGGAGGGAGAGCCTGCCTGTCCATGTTGGTAAGTTCTGAAGAAGATCCATTTTAGGAAAGAAAACATGGAAGGTGGGGACATGGAAATCAGTCCCCTTAAAACTGACTGCACCCACATTACCCTGGAAAGCCTCTGCATATGCCTACGGGCACTCATTCCCAGGTGTGAAGACCACTGCTGACCTTGGGGAAGAGAAGTTTTACTCCAAGACGTGGACACCATGATGTACTCAGCCATACCCATATGGACGGTGGCGCTAACAGGCAAAGCATTTTTGGATCACTTCCTTCTTTCCTTTTTCTTTCTTGAGGGGCAGCTGAACGTGGCCTCTGAAGTCAGATTCCAGGGTTTAAGTCCTGATTTTGCTACTTGTCAGTTTTCTTTGCACAGGTTACTTAATTTTGTGTTTCAGCTTGCTAATGTGTAAAATGTGGATTATAATAGCATTTAGCCCATAGAATGGATGAGAGAGTTAAATTAATTCAGGAAATAAAGCTCTCAAGAATAGTGCCTGGCATATGATAAGTACTCCATGTCAACTGTTGCAGAGGTTCAACTGTACCCCTTTGGGGGAGTCCTGCCCTCCATCCTGGAAGGTCTAGCAGGGCCAGGGTGGGGTCCAAGGGAAAGGGAGCCTTTGTGGTCAGTTCTTAAGGAGAAGACTCTAGTTTCTATACCTGAAGCCCATAAAGTACAGAGATTAAGAGAACAGACTTAGTATAGACTCAGAGGAAAGGAGTCAAGGAACAAGCCACTTGAATTTCCTCTGTTCTAGACAAAAGGAGCCTTCATGAGTTTGCAGGAATTTGGAGCCAAATTGCTGATCTATAACAAACAGTGGGCATTAGCTTATGTTGAATGTGTTTCAAATAGAAGTGGGGAGTCTACACTGGACTCAATTAAGCTGACTAGACTGGAACTAAAATGGCAGAAACTAAGAAAGAATCTAAGTTCTAAAAAAGAACTAAATGTTTCTTCCCTTTTGTTCTCCAGCATTAAGCACATCTGTACATCATACTACATTTCCTTATCTGCTCAACAAAGCAAACTGTCTGGTTTTGTCTCTTTTTCCTTAGAATAGCTTGCTAGGTATTGCCTAGTTAATACTCAGCACTTAGGTAAAGTCTGCATTTCTCTGATCTGCTGGAGCTGGGCACTGGGGAGGACAGAAGAGATAACCTTGATGCCGGAAGATGAGTTAGGCTGAAAAATCCATAAAATAATGTCGTAAGATGCTGAGGGTTCCCAAGGAGAAGGATTTGTGAAGACAGACATCTCCAAATTGGTGGCAAAGACTGTATTGCTAGGCTGACTCTTTCATTTTCATTTGCTATTTCCCCTGCGGCTCTACTTGGTAAATAGGCAGTTAGGGTAATGAAAAAGAGTTGAAACTGGGAAGGAATTAGGAATTTTTGCAATCAGAGAAGAGCTTTGGTGATTTACATAAACCTGAGTCAAAATAGTCGCCTCTGAGCCAGGAGGGAGACATTCATGCTTAACCATACCAACAGGAATCAGTAAGATTAAGATTTGGAAGCTTAATGTGTTTTTGTCTTCCTTATGTTACCCCAGGACCCTAAGAAGCCATGCCGACCAGCTGTGGGAAGCAGAAAAAAATCCCCAAATCAGTACTTGGAGAGTCAATGGGGGGTGAAGTGATAAGAGTGGTGGATAATGAGATAGTAGTCAAGAATTTGGAAATATTGTTTCTGATCCTCTTCACCATGGCTAAAAGATAACTCTGTGAGTGTCATCAACTACTGCAAGTCCTGATGGCAGAGGGGCTTTAGGGGATCTGGTGCATCAGATATATGTAGGGTAGCTTGGAGGCATCACAACTAGAGAAAGGCTAGCTGTGGAAATGAGCACCTGGAGGAGACCCAGAAGTGTGAATATGATGGTTTTAAATCCACTGGGTGGTGAAGCAGTCCAATGAAGTTACCTCTAAATTTAAAACAAAATATAATGGTGGCTAGGAGGTCTGGTGCTCATTCTCTAGACAAAGGGTAGGCTGTCAGTACACTCCAGCCAAAGAACACCAGGAACACACTTGCAGTTGAACAGGTTAGGCTTATTACTCATTGCAGTGAGAGGCCACACACACCACAGAGAGCCTTATAGCATCTCAGTAAGAGGGTATAGAAAGAACCTGTTATGAGATTTGGGTTTTTGTTGGGTTACTCAGGGGACGGTCTAAGCCAGTAAAAGATTTGCTCTAGCTTGGATGCTGTCAGTGGGGGCAATTCTTTAATTGGGTATCTCAGTAAGTCTTATCTACAGAGAAGGGAGACTAGAATAACGTTGTAATTGGTAAAGAGGTAACAGTTGCTCATTTTGGCTGAGAGAGGGGTATTTGGTATTTTGTAGTCGGCATGGTGACCTTGTTTTTGTCTGTGCTTAGGCAAAACTATGACATGGCCCTGTTTATCATGATCTCAGAGTGACCTTGTCTGAAGCTGGAGTTCTGTGAGATTTTTATATCTAAGACGAGAGCCACACGGCTCAGCTGTGAGTACCAGCCACCTCTGAATGTCACGGGCTATCCCCTCTTGCGCCCCCGTCCCCACTCATTTTAGACCAGATCCAGCCACTATTCTGGGCTACGTTGGGAGCTTAGGGAACTACGAAGTGGGGGCTATTTGAAGAGTCAGGTTAGAAACTGTAGAATGCAGAGCTAGGCAGGCACCAGATAAGTTCCAGATGTAGCAGAAAAAGGCAGCTCACACAGGTGACAGCCAGAAGGGCTAGTGAGTATGCCTGAGCCAAGGCAGTTACGCATCAGGGGACGTTGCATATGGGGCTCCAGCAGAGGCTGTGTTTCCTAGGTCTTCCATCCATGGCTATCCTGGCTTCCTGAGGCGTGCCCTGTTCTCACAGCAGAACACTTTGGACATTAAAAAGCATGAAACATGTATCTGACTTCTGATCCTTTGGTGTGCAGAATCCTTCTTAACCCTTCAAGACAGCCAAGTCCATACTGACTTATGGAAGATTAGAACTGGAAAGCATTATACAGGTGTTCTTTCTATCACAATACTGCCTGCCAATTGTTTGACTGTAGTAGATTTACAAAGATCTTTATTAGGTTAAGTGAAAAACGTCTGTCCTGTAATTTTAACACATGGTCCTTGTTGTGCCTGTTGGAACCACACAGTCTACTCTGTCTCTCACGTGGCAGCCTTCCAAACATTAGAGGACGGCTATCACACCCCACTCCACCCTGCCTTGTAGTGTCTCCTCATGAGGCCTAGGGAAGCACTGGGATTGCTTCCCAGGGCTGAGTCAGGCCTTATGTAGAGGCACCAAGCTCCTCCTGGGGCAGTCTGTCAACAGAGAAACTGACATCCTTTGAGGCAGGGATGGAGGGCCTATTAACTTCATTTATGATACAACAAGACATTTCAAAATTACTTTTTAAAAAATCCACTTCTGCTCTGGGGTTTCTCTAAACCTGACTGAAAAATTACGTTTCCCTGCTGCCTCCATTCACCCTTAGGCTTCAATCCATTCATTTCAGCAGATGTCAGGATGGAAGTGCAGGCTTGGGGTCAGCCTCTGTGTACTCTGAGGCAGCCCCAGCTGCCTGAGCTGCAGAGCTGCTGCATCCTTGGTCTTCGTGCTCAGGTCCAGCATTGGGCTCCCTCTGGAAGTGCCCAACGTGTTGTGCTTCAAGAAAAGGGTGTGAGGCTGGGGTATGCATGTGAACTCAGCCCCCCAGGATAGTAGCACTTAAGTGGGGACTGTTCATTGCAGATCTAGCTGGTACTGACTCCTAGAAGCCTACATACAACAGGCTCTGCACTGGGCCAGATAATTCCCCAAAGCCAGTTGTCCCATGTCTCAGGGACTATTTTTTTGAAGTTTTCTTATGATTAAAATGAGTGTTTTCTAGTGGTTGGCATTGTGCTAAACATTTCTTTAACCCACACAACGGACCTATGATGTAGGTTCTATTATGATACCCATGTGGAATCTCACTGAGGTCAAGAGATTTATCCATAAGGAGCAGAACCTGAGAGGCCACCATACTGTGGCAGGAAGGCTCATAGTCAGTTCTATAGGCTAGTTATGCTTTTGTGTCAGAGACAACAGAGTAAAGGGTGTGGGCACTGTGAGGGCGCTCACTCAAAGGACAGGATGTGACGGTGATGGACTGTGATTCTTGAAATGGAGATTCTGGAGGGGTGTAATTATTGCCATAAGATCTATAGTATTTGAAAAGCCTCCAAGCTTATGAAGACCTTCATATCCTTTCAGGATGATCTCTTGAAACGTGACCTTGGATGCCAGGTACACATGACGAAAGAAGTCATCTATGACATTTCTAATTCCTTTCTTAATTTAGAGGATAGAATCATTGCAGGTGAGCATTTTTGCTTTAGCTTGGGAAAGGCAGTAGAAAGAGAAGGAAAGAGTGAAAGAAAAAAAACAATAGGGGGTATCCTGGACTGATCTGTAGGCTTCAACAGTGAAAGAGGAAAATTAAAATCATTCTCCCCGGGGCTTCCCTGGTGGCTCGGTGGTTGAGAGTCCGCCTGCCGATGCAGGGCACACGGGTTCGTGCCCCAGTCCGGGAAGATCCCACATGCCGC
>NC_041224.1:103514271-103556146 GCF_002837175.3 Physeter macrocephalus | reverse complement strand
GTGAGAGGCCTGTGTACCGCAAAAAAAAAAAAAAAAAAAAAAAAAAAATCATTCTCCCCATCACAAAAAAAACCCCCACTATCACGAGCAATTTGGTTACAGAGTACACTAAGCATAGCCTCCATTTGACAATGTAACACTATGTAATGCAGACTATTTAAAAAAATCATCTCTTAGCTGTTAATTTAGAAGTGGTGTAAAATAATGGAAAACTATGAGCTTGGAAACCAGAATGTCCTGGTTCAAATCCCAGCTCTGCCTCTTTTTAGCTTCATGACATTGTACATGTGATTGAATTCCTATGAGCCTTGTTTTCCTCACCTATAAAATGAGTATAATAGTATCTTCCTCATAGGGTTGTTGTAAAGATTAAATGGAATGATGTATCTAAAACAACTAGCACAGTGCTGCTAGCCCATCATCAAACCTTTGCAGAGCTGGTGGGAGAATGAAATGAGGTAGTGTATGTAAAGGGCTTAGCATTGCAGCTAGTCCATACTAGACTCAGTAATACTGTATCATAAGATAATGGTTAGTGTCACCATGCCATATGAGGAAGGCAACCTGGGTTAATGGTAAAAACACAACACCAGAAATCAGTAGTCCAATGCTTTTTAGCTATGTGATTTTGGACCAGTCACTTCACTTTTCTATAACTCAGTCCCAACAGTGGTTCCTGTCCTGTTTATTTTACAGTTATTATCAACTCACAGGAAAAAATATGGGGGAATCTTTTAAAAAATATAAAGTGGGTCACAAATGCAAGAGATTAATATGAAATGATGAGTTAGTATACACTGTGAAGCATGCAGTCGAAATATTTTAGGGTTTCATCTTCGAATGTGTAAGCTTGAAAATGATATGTTATTTTTTCTCCATAAAACTTCCTCTCTGTCTCCACAGTTAGACTAGAACCACTTACAGTCTTCAGAGGTGATATGACCAGGTCAGACAGAAGAGCTATTTATTATTTCCATGTAGGACATTTCAAAATCTGACCTGCCCAGTCTTCCCTTCCCGCCCAGGTCAATGTTTGTTTTTCTCTATTATTGATACTACCATTCTCCAAGCCTCCTGGAGGCCTTGGGATTTTTTTTGATTCTACCTCCAAATCCTGATCCTATCAGGAATATGCACTCTTTCTTCAATGCTTCAACGTGTTTTCCAGATTTGACTTTTTTCTCTTCATTCTATACCCAATACTCTTTTCCAGGCCCTTGGTTACCCACACCCAAACTACACTATTCCCCAAAGGGCTAGATCTTGAATTTTTCTTGTCCTGGGCCATGATGCAGACCAATTCCATGATTAACCCCCTTTGAATATCATTTGACATGTGATTCACCCACACAGGAACTCTCAGTGGCAGTGCATCAGAAATCCCCTAGCCAGATATTTGAAGTTCTTCATGGCTGGGTCCACTCTACTCTCCATCCTCATCTCTTTCTACTCTATTGTACAGCCACCTGGTTAGAGCGATGCCAGCCTCTGAACTGTCCCTTGTGCACTGCCTGTTCACTTCTCCTCAGTGCCTTTGTTCCTGAGGGTCCCCCACCTTGAATACTCCTCCTTTTTTCTCTACTGAGGAACCTATATGCTGCATTTCTTTTGAGGCCCAGAGTAAGAATCAGTTTCTCCAAGGAGTCTTCTCCAATTTATCTTGCCCAAAACTTTTCATTTCTTTATATTCTGCATCCTTAGCATTTAGCCAAGCACTGCTAGCATGCATGCCATGTGGAGCCTTGTAATTTTTCTCTAGTGTGCCAGGAACACAACAGTTAATAGACACTTGTTGACTTGGCTTCATGCCTTGTCTTCTCCATTCAACTGTAATTTCCTTTAGGGTGATGCTGTGTGTCTTACATTGCTCCTGACACCCCACAGAATCTAGTGCCGGGCTCTGCTAGTAGTGGAAACTTCATTAACATTGAAAATGAATGCATAAATGATAAGGGAAATAGCTGGACCCTGAGGTCCTAGAGCCTCCTCCACCCCCTGGCTTCTGCGGGCTTATAAGACCCATCTCCCTCACCTTTTTAGCTTCTGCCATGATGGGAAGCTGGAGACAGATGGAAATTGGTAAGAACCAAAGGTTCCCTCGTCTAAAATGAGCTAGCTGTGGAGCAGGTACGTAGTTCTCGGCAGGTACCAGGGCAGCACCACACCCTCGGTGCTTCCCAGCAGCTGAGACTGTTTAAGGAGCCTCAGAATACAGGCTCCTGCCTTGATGAGGGAAACACAAAGGATCTCATTCCTGGGGTTGGAATAGACAAGGGGGGGAACATAAGGCTTCTTTATCCCCAGCTGCTTCCTGGCCCTCCACTTCTCTCCACACTGAAGTCACTGAGCAGGTAAGTGAAGGTGATAAAATCTGTGCAACCTCAAGTTGATCAAATCCCACTGATTGTATTTCAGTTCCAGCCTGAGCACCACCATAGCCCAAACTCTCCAAGTTTATCATTTGTAATATAGCAACAAGCCCTGACTGACCCTCCAGATACCCAGATACCAATCTCTCTCCATTCTTGTTCACTGTTCACACTGCCACCAACGTTGTCTTTCTGGAAAAAGAAGAACCCACACACAGACATTTGGCTGTTACTACCTCTGCTGACCCTCACTGCCTATAGGAGAAAGTTCAAATTAATGAGGTGGTCATGCAAGTCTTCAAAACTTTGGTTTCATCTCTCTCCAACCTCCTCTAGCATTACTTTGCTCCACACATTCTAGGAACTAACAAGCAGAATTTCTGAATATTCTCAGATTAGGCCATACCCTTTGCCAAGAACGTCTGTCAGTTTTATTTATTTATTTTCTGGCTACTCAGTTTATGAACCCCTTTCCTATTTGGGTAGAAGCCCAAGGCATGAGTTTGGGTGGGAGTCCAAGGGTATTCTCACTGGGGAGCACTGAGAGTACGGGTGTACCCTCTGGTTTGGTCACTTGAGTGTTCTGGCCCAGGACTTTGAAAGATGCAGAGGCCATTGATAATCCATTCTGCTGGTGGCAGTGGCAGCAGCATTCTGTGTGCAAGGACAGTGGTGGGGTCCTCATCCAGTGACTGGGGTCCTGACAGGCTGGCCCTAGGTTAAGATCCAGCCCTTTAGCAACAATCTCTTGATTCCTGCCAGTTTTCCAGCCCTAGTTCCCAGCCTTTCTGTTGACTCTGAGCTATCAGCCATGCAGCTCATGAATTCCTTTTCAAATTAAGTTGGCCAGAATCAGTGCAAGCTGATGATAACAAAGAATTCTCAGTTGTTCACTTTTCATGATTACATACCTTTGTATAAGCTTTCCTCCCAATACACAAGAAAGGTGGTTGGTTACCTCCCTTTCTGATCCAGGACGCAACTCCCACTGATCCTTCAAGACTCATTTCAAATGGTATTTCCTCACTGTGGCCTTTTCCTATTTCCTGGGGTTTAGTCACTCCCTGCAGTGGGATCCAACAGCACTTTCTGCACTATATTAAATGCTGTTACAATGGGCACTGCAGTGTAACTGTCCCCTGACCGGCCTGTCTCTCCCAATTCACTATCAGTTACTTGAGGACAGTGGCTGTGTCTTATTCTTGGAATCAAACACAGTGCTTGACACATAACAGGCGAGTAAAAGGCATTTATCATTTTGGGAACTGCTCACCATTTTGCTCCCTTTCTATATTTGAGGGAATTATTCACTTTATGAGTCTCGATGCTATTAAAGTAATCAGATTGGGCCCAAGATGGAGTCACTCATGCTAAGCCCCACATCAGCAAGCTCAGATTTAATTACGATTCTATGCTTAACTCTCCCAGAAAAGGCAGTCCTAGGTCAGCCAATCGGCTTTTGCTTAGTTACCTGACCTGGCTCTAAGACTTCCCTTTGTTCCATATAAGGAAACGAACCCTGCTTTAACCAATCAGCAAATGCCCAGCATATCTCCTTTGTGCCTGCTCACTTTGACCTATAAAATTCTCTTGCTTTATTCAGGTCTTCAGAGCTCCTTTCTCCCTGCTAGATTGGATGCTGCCTGATTCAGGAATTGCTGAATAGAGCCAGTAAGATCTTTAAAATTTACTCAATGGGATTTTGTTTCTTAACAGTTTAAGACAGAGTACACCTCCCACTAAGAAGTGAAAACCTTGGCAGTTTTATATGCCCAGCTCTGTAGATAGGGCATGGGCATGAGGCCTGGGGTTGACCAATCAAATGAATGCTCCCCAGGGTGTCTTTGACACAAAGCTGAAGAGACAGCCAAGAATCCACTGGAAAATTTTGCAGAACAGCAAACAGAATGGAATGGAAATTTTCCTTTCTTTGATATGTCCTTCCTCCATCTCTGTGCCCCTAGTTTCCCTACCCATTCTACTAGATTAAAGGAAGCCCTTGGCTTCGTACTCTAGAGAAGATATAATAAAGATATTTACATGAATTTGTTAATATCTGGTGGTAGCAAAATATTACCTTTCTAAGAAATATTTGCTTTTGAAAAGGGGCAATTCTATAGCTTAAGTGAACAACTCCATAATGGTGGCATTTTCATATACAATCCAAGTTAGTAGGGAGGTATTTTATAGCAGAGAAACCACAGTGGCATTCCTATACTACAGAATATGGGTGATCACCCAGCTGTCTATTTGTAAGACTGATTCTGCACGTATGTAGTGCTTATTTGCATGGTACTGTGTGGGGGATTTTCTATGTGTGTTTAAAGGATACATCTGTGCAGAACTGGCTTGGCAGGGGTGGGCAGGTAAAAATTAGAGGCTACCAACAAATTGAACTGCATCCTTCAAGAAATCCATGCTTCTGTAAATCAAATGTCTCCTGCTCTAATGCATACATCCTTTTGATAAGTGCTGATTGATGGAGGCAAAAGGCAAGAAGACCACAAGAGCACAGTTCTTTGGGTTGCTGACTCAGCTGTCCCTTCCCCAGTTTCCAGGCAGGCTGAAGAGAATACATTCTGTTTGGGTTCTAGGTAAGGAGAGAGGGTAAAACCAAAGCCAATATTTGTGGAGTTTATAAGCCATCCTCACATGTGTTATCTCATGTAATCCTTATATCAGTCCTGAAATGTGGACGCTAAGCCCCATTCTGCAGATGAGAAAGCTGAGGCTCCCAGTTAGCTGACTTCTCAGCGAAGGGGAGGGCCATCTAGAGGCAGTCATGCTCTGTGCACATGCACGTACATGCTCCGATTGAGCTGAGTGAATTTACCAAACAGGTAAGGAGACAAGGGAAAGACTTCAAATCAGACCTGACATGGAACCAAAAGAGCCCTCCAGCATGGTGCATGGCCAGACACAGTAGCACATTTTTACCTTGTCGTGAGTGTTTTATACTGCTTTGAATCTTCCTGAAGCTAGCTGACTAAAGGAGATCCATTTGAAAGTTCAACCAATATTCATTAGCCCACCTCACACAGTTCAGTTTCATTTTTTGCAGCGGGAGTAGGATCAATGTCGTGCATTTCATTTCTTCTTGCCTACAGTTCTGACATGAAGGTTAGCCTTAATCTGCCAACTCATTCTGATGAGACTGCTTTCGAAGTCACCCCAAAGTCACTATGGCTAAATGGGATGTGGCTGTTAAGATAGAAATGCATTTCAGTTAATACCTCGGCTGCACTGAAGCTAAGCCAGTGCCAGCCCTAATTCCTAAAGGAAAACAAATCCACAATAATCCATCTTCTGATTTTGCACAGACTGGCACAACACCAAGTCATATCAGCTGTGAGTCCTCCTTCCTTCACACCGAGGCCCAGACCAACCCCTCACAGGCATTCACTGAATTTGAGGTCAGGAGTCAACAGTTTCCTTGGTTTATCTGAAATGAGAGCATTCCCTCTGATGAGAGAAATAAGCTCATTCTTTTTCAATGAAAAATCAACCTGACTTGAGCTGTAACCAAAGCGAGCTGTTTTGCAGGTGTCAGGCAAGGCTTTGCTGGGTTAAATTTGGCTTTATCTTATTTTATTTCGAGTATCCTTGATCTTCATTTTCTTCCAGCCTTTGAGGAAAGGCCTTGATATTTACTCATTCACAGTGAGCTGGAAATGACTGAGGAGAGGGTCCATTACTTTCTAGAAATATTCACATGTGCATATTTGCATGGCCCACACAGCCTAAAGCACTTACTATCAGGTCCTTTACAGAAAATGTTTGCTGCCGCCTCTAGGTAGACTGCTGAGCAGCAAGCAAGCAGTTCCCAAGAAGAAAGCAGTTCCCAAGGGGAACGATATACCCTTTCAACAACAAATGTGTCTGAGTGAGCAAAGCTTTTACTTCAGTTAGCTTCTCCCTTGCTAGCATTAAACATAGGTTCCACTCTATGACACAAATCACAGCAAGATCCTTTTTGACCCACTTCCTAGAGAAATGGAAATAAAAACAAAAATAAATGGGACCTAATGAAACTTTAAAGCTTTTGCACAGCAAAGGAAACTATAAGCAAGACGAAAAGACTCATGCAGCTCAATATCAAAAAAACAAACAACCCAATCCAAAAATGGGCAGAAGACCTAAATAGACATTTCTCCAAAGAAGATATACAGATTGCCAACAAACACATGAAAGAATGCTCAACATCACTAATCATTAGAGAAATGCAAGTCAAAACTACAATGAGGTATCACCCGACACCAGTCAGAATGGCCATCATCAAAAAATCTACAAACAGTAAATGCTAGAGAGGGTGTGGAGAAAAGGGAACCCTCTTGCACTGTTGGTGGGAATATAAATTGATACAGCCACTATGGAGAACAGTATGGAGGTTCTTTAAAAAACTAAAAATAGGGCTTCCCTGGTGGCGCAGTGGTTGAGAGTCCGCCTGCAGATGCAGGACACTCGGGTTCGTGCCCCGGTCCGGGAAGATCCCACATGCTGCGGAGCGGCTGGGCCCATGAGCCATGGCCACTGAGCCTGTGCGTCCGGAGCCTGTGCTCTGCAGCGGGAGAGGCCACAACAGTGAGAGGCCCACGTACTGCAAAAAGCAAAAACAAAACTAAAAATAGAACTACGATACAACCCAGCAATCCCACTACTGGGCATATACCCTGAGAAAACCATAATTCAAAAATAGTCATGTACCACAATGTTCATTGCAGCTCTATTTACAATAGCTAGGACATGGAAGCCACCTAAGTGTCCATCAACCGATGAATGGATAAAGAAGATGTGACACATATATACAATGGAATATTACTCAGCCACAGCCATAAAAAGGAACGAAGTTGTTATTCGTAGTGAGGTGGATGGACCTAGAGTCTGTCATACAGAGTGAAGTAAGTCAGAAAGAGAAAGACAAATACCATATGCTAACACATATATATGGAATCAAAAAAAAAGGTTATGAAGAACCTAGGAGCAGGACAGGAATAATGATGCAGATATAGAGAATGGACTTGAGGACACGGGGAGGGGGAAGGGTAAGCTGGGACAAAGTGAGAGGTGGCATGGACTAATATATACTACCAAATGTAAAATAGATAGCTAGTGGGAAGCAGCCACATAGCACAGGGAGATCAGCTCAGTGCTTTGTGACCACCTAGAGGGGTTGGATAGGGAGGGTGGGAGGGAGACGCAAGAGGGAGGAGATATAGGGATATATGTATATGTATAGCTGATTCACTTTGTTATAAAGCAGAAACTAACGCACCATTGTAAAGCAATTATACTCCAATAAAGATGTTTAAGAAAAAAAATAAAAATAAAATGCAACAGAAAAGACAAAAAACAAAGCAAAACAAAAACATAGGTTCCTCCCAGGGATAGGAGGCCATAGAAGACTTCCCAGGGCAGTGTACCTTGGGGTATCTTACCTCCAAACTACTTGCTAAGGCAGGGTGCAGATGATCTCACCCATGGCTGGGCAAATGTGCAGTGGCTTTTGGGTGGCTTCCAAAAAGTGATACTGCTCTGGTGCCCAGCTGCCACCACAATTTTGACTTAAAGGCTACATAAATAATTTTAGTTGGTTATGTCTAAATCTCCCAGAAAAAAAAACTCCTTCAAGTTATCTTTTGGATAAAGGTGGCTTTTTAAAAAAATGTATTCATTTATTAACTCATTTGTTCCATAAACATTTGTAGAGCACCTACTACATAGTAGGTACCAGGCATACAAAGAAGACTGAAATACAACCACAGTCCCTGTTTTTCAGGGGCTCATGGTCTTATGGAGAAACAGATAATGGTTGAAACAGACAGTTTAAACATACGATATAGTTTCATAATAAAGGTACAAGTAAGATGCCTGTGGGAGCTAAGAGAACATTAGAATTTGGGACGGAAATGGTGGGAACTAATGTTTCACTATGTACTATGTAAATCTATTGACAAGTCACTCGATCACACAGAGAATTTTGAAGAAAAGTAATGGGACCCTCCATAATACTTGTGGATTTCTGAAAGTTCCGAGCTCTTTTTCCCTGAACTAGTTTGCTAGGGCTGCCACAACAAAGTACCACAGACAGGGTAGCTTAAACAGAAATCTATTTCTCACAGTTCTGGAGGCTAGAAATCCAAGACCAAGGTGTCAGCAGGGTTGGGTTAGCATCTTTTGAGAACTCTCTCCTTGCCTTGTACATGACTATCTTCTCCCTTCTACCTCTGTGCTAGTAATTCTACTTCTTGATCCTAGGGAAGGAGAGTTGAAGGTAAAAACTGTTTTTTTCTTTTACTTTAAATAGAAAATCTGTAAGACACTAAAGCACAAGGCATTTGGTATCCTGCTAACAAAATGTTACATAAAAAAGAGGTGAGGGGGTGGGACTTCCCTGGCGGTCCAGTGGTTAAGATTCCACGCTTTCACTGCAAGGGATGCGGGTTCGATCCCTGGTCAGGAAACTAAGATCCCATGTGCCAGGGGCTGTGCCCCACCCCCAAAAAAAGAAAGAGAGATGGGGGCCATTCCCAATGCTTTGAACTCAAGAGCACAGGGCACCAGGAGCAGTGTCCAGCAAAGTGGTAACTGTGACAGGAGGACCGGTTGCTATAGGGCTACCAGGAGGGGCTGGGAAAGAAGTGGTGAACAGCTCATGGTATCTGACTAGATGCCTTCACGAGCATCTGTGAGACTAGAACACTCTGAAATATTTGGTTAGAAGGACTTTGCAGGGGGCTGAGATCATGCAGTGAAATAGGTTTACAGTAGATTTTATATAAAAGGATTATGGGTATTAGTTTTGAAATTATACCAATAGGAAGTAAAGTTCACAATCTGTACTCTTCCTGTTTGTAATCTTATTTTCAGATTTACTTATTTTTGTCTATTTTTAAACTTCTTTCTTCCTTCTCTTTATCATTGAACAAGTATTCAGCAAGTATACCTAGGAAGGAAGAAAATATGGCTATTCGCCTTCTGGTGAAGGCAGGGGAAATTGGGTAAAAATCTGCCTTAACATCCTAAGTTGGCTCAGTCTCCAGGCTCAGATCTAGGCCAAATCTGAGGTTTCAACCAGCCTTGGTTTCAAAAGAAATCTTTTAGTCCTGAATTTCTCAAAATTGACCAATGTGTGAATCTTTCTTAAAGGAAAAAGTAAGTACACACAGAATTCTAGCATGAACTAACATGTTTAATGTTACCTAAATATAAACATGCATGTATTTATGGCTCTTATGTAAATACAAAACCCAAATCTGTACATTAAGTACAAACAAAATACAAGACTAATGAAAATTAAATTTAAAATACCAATTAAATATGATAAATAATGATTTGCAGAAGCAAAACATGATTTTGGGTTTAATGCTAGAAAGAAGTAGCCTCTGGTACAATTCTAAATTTAGTAATTTTTGTATTTCAAAATAAAAGCATTAAAGCAGTGAATGCTGGTTTTCATAAGTAGCTATTATAAAATGCTATCAGTAGTAATAATCAAAATATTTTTATAGAATTGAATAAAAGAATGCTTTATTGTCTATTTGTCACTGCTCACTGTCAATCAACTGTTGTCTCAAGGTGGTATATTCACGACTGGTATCCGTGCGGGGTACCCATTCACAAAGCAAATATTGCAGGATTGCTATGCTATGAAAATGTGATGACTCCACTGTCCCATCCTTCTGTAGAGAGTCAACTACCAAAGTTTTAGGGCAGCACTCAGCAACATCGCCGACCCTTTGCAGGGTTAGAACATAAACACAATTTCAGGTACCTATAGCAAGTGGCATCCTAATTTTAAGGTAGTTATTCAGATGATCAGAATTGGGCTGACATACTGTTTAGAATAACGTGACAGCATGATATTAAAAATATTCATTAAAACTCTTGGACTCTTGAGGATACAACTATGGTCCTGTGCCCCATTTTGATAAAACACTTTTCGTTTATCACAGTCCATCAAGAGAAAGAGGCGTATTTCCCTAAACATCTGTGTCCCTTCAAGGAGGGCACTGGGCAGGGCCAGAAGGTGGCAACCCTTGGGAAATGAGAAGTAGGCTGCCTACTAAAAAGTGTTCATTTCTTGTGATGATGAAATCAGCTCTCTCTTATTGACTTCTACTTCTCCCCTTGTTCTGAGAAGTTTTTGACCCTGGCTTAGATGTTTAAAGTCAGCCGTCTGAAGCACCTCTTGTTTGCTGGGGGGAAAACCATGAGTTTGGTGTGAATATGGCAGTGGAAAAGTTCTGTCCTCTTGTTATTCCATCAGAATTCACATCTGGTAACCTCTGGGGCATCACACCAAAACCATCTGCTCAAGCGGTATTTTCTAGGGCGACTGGGAGTGAGGGCGAAAGGGACAGAGAAAGAGTGAATTGGGAAACCGTCCTTTGGCCTTTCAGGATGCTAAGAGGCATCTGGGTTCCACTGGCGCATGAGATCCAAAGAAGAAATATTCCTGTCTTCTTTAGACTCAAGTAAAGGTGAAAGTCAAGTTTGGGGGCACCAGAGGAGGGCTACATAATTCTCTGTAACTTATAATTTTTTGAAAAAGATTAAGAAAACCCTTGAGAACTTACAGGTATATAAAATTTGGGTCATGCATAGATCAGCCACCAAAAGTGAAATATCACAGGTGATCAAGCCACGAGTGAAAATCTCAAATAGCCCTTGATTCAAATAGTCAACCTGACGCTTAGGGGGAAAAAAAGGCATTTCTACATTGACAGAAACATCACTATCCCCCCCTCCTGCAACTGAGTTCTCTCTTTGTGGGTGCATGATTAGTACAGTAAATAACCTTTCTATTTATTTAGATTCACGGTGCTCAACCCTGGTGGCCCATTAGGGTCATTTGGGAAACTTTTGAAACATACTGCAATTAGGTCCTAATTCTGGATATTTGGATTAAATTGGTCAAGGATGCAGTCCAGACACTGACATAGTTTGAAAGTTCCCCCAGGTGATACTAATGTGCAGAAATGTTGAGGACCACTGACTTGGAGACAAGCCTGATACTTTTCTGCAGCTACCGTAACCTAATTTCAGAAGCTAATTATTCAAAGGAATCCATAAGGTCAGGAGGAGAGGTATTAGAATGAAGAACCAAAAAGTGTGATTCAATGAAGAAAAGGAATAATATCAAGACCAGCTTGGGTTTCTCAACCTCAGTAATCTTAACACTTGGGGTCAGATAATTGTTGTGGGTGCTGCCCTGTGTGCACTGTAAGAAATTTAACAGCATCCTTGGCTTCTACGCCAGTAGCAGTGCCACCTCCCTACACCTCCCCCGCAAATTCTGACAACCAAAAATGTCTCCAGCCATTGCCAAATGTCTCCTGGTGTGTAAACACCCTCCCCGATCCCATCTGAGAACCAATGATTTAGACAATTAGAGTGCGGGTTTTCTCTCTTCTTTTATCTAATCGGATCAACTTTCCTAAAGTTAACATGTCTAATAAATTCTTAAAACCCATCTGGAACTAGCAGAAAAGTTACCAGCTTTGCTGAAAGGCCTGGAAGGCTCTGTTTAATAGTAGAAGTAGCCATCTTCATGGATGTTTTGGAATTAAGGTAGCGTCCAAAATGGAAGGATTTCTTTTTTTTTTTTTTTTTTTTTTTTTAGGATTTCTTTTTTTAAATGAGGACTCATGGATCTTACTATTAATTTGTCTTTGGGAGGGAAATAAGATCTTAGATACAAAATTAGTTTTAAAAAAATATAAACCACGATAAAACTGTACCATAGTCAAGCCAATTGAGTTTTTGAAACAGAAATATTTCAGAGACACCGGAAAGTAATTTTGATGCAATTTATCTTAAATTTGCTTCTTAAAGGATCCTTAGATTTATCAAACAGAATAAGCAATCTGTGAACTAACATAAGGAGGAAAGCCCTGACAGTGAAATCATTTACATAGTACCATGACAAATCTCAGGGGGACTGTTAATTTCCTGGTTTCAGAATGAATTGGTTGACACCAGATATTACAGACATTACAACGGTTACCATGGCAACAGCGCTTGATTTGAGAAGCAGAAGGCTTAAAAATGAATTTGAAGCTGATGTTGTTAGGGTAGTTAGGGCTAAACTTACAGTTTCCAAGGTTCTGTGGATTTATACTTGCCAGTGTTTGTTGGTCATTTACTATGTGCCAAGCCCTGTGCTAAATTCTTTACTTGCACTATCTCATTTAACTTTTACAATAGCCCCCAAAGGTATTTAGTCTTATTATCCCTATTTTCCTTATTATCCTTATTATCCTATTTGAGGAACTGGTAGCTGAGCTTGGAGTGTTAACTTTCTCAAGGCCACAATGCTGGAAGTAGCATTACATGTCCATCTCAGAGTTCCCAAACTTTTTCAGTTCTCTGCGCCCTAGTGTTTCATTAATATTTTTCCAGTGCACAAAGGCCAAAAGAAATAACTAACAGTTCCATTTATTTATAAATATTTCTGTCCTGACAACTTAGTAGTCATTTCAAAAAACAATACATATAAATAGGGAGAAAAAAATACCATGTTTTATTTAATTCTTAACCACACTCACTTACTAATGGGAGGTGTGTACATGTTCGGCATGCATAGCTTCTCAAACCTGGTGTCAAACTGGATACCACCACCCTCATTTTCTCTTCCATGTTGAGTTTTATGTGTTACTTCTTTTTTAGCATAATAACTTCCAAAAACCTAGCTTTGCAAAGATATGGCATCATTGAAAGGAGTGTTTCATCCTAATGTTGAAGCTGTGAACTACTTTGAGTTAGCTGTTTGTGCCAGGTCTGACAGATGTCAAGCATGGATGTGTTTTTCTTGAAAATTTATAAGGTACACACAGTTTGGGAACTGCAGGTCTATTTTCCTCCACTAGGCTGTGAGCCGTTTGACAGTCAGCCAAATTCTCTTCTTTATCCTTATACACTCACGCTTAGCATATGGCCTGGCACATAGCAGGGCATTAGTGGGTGAAAGTAGAGGCCTGAATTGCTCCTGGTTCTCAGACCCACCTCTTGTTCTCTATAGAGAAGATCTGAACTCTTCTGAGCCTCCTGGGGTGATTTTCTTCCCAAAGCTTGTTGATTCCAGATCCCCTTTTCTAAGAATGAGCTCAAACTGGTCTCCCAGGGCTGGGGAACCCACAGCCCCATCGCCGAGACCTGTTCAGTCTAGCAAAGGCAAAGTCAAGCAAACCTGTCCACACAAAGTCAAACTCCCTGACCCCAGTGATCTATGCAGCTGTCCCCAAAAGCAGCAGCTCTGACAGTCAAATGTGTTTGCCTCCAAGGCTCTGACGCAGCTCTTCTTGGGGAATGAGAACAGGGAGGGATGTGGAGAGGAGTTTGCAATTAGGACAAAGAGTGAAACAGATAGCTAGTGGGAAGCAGCCGCATAGCACAGGGAGATCTGCTCGGTGCTTTGTGACCTCCTAGAGGGGTGGGATAGGGAGGGTGGGAGGGAGATGCAAGAGGGAGAGGATATGGGGATATATGTATGTATATTGCTGATTCACTTTGTTATACAGCAGAAACAAACACAACAACGGAAAGAAATTATACTCTAATAAAGACGTTAAAAAAAAAAAAAGAGTGACCTTAACAGGAGTGAATGCTCTTGCATTGGTTTCCACAGTCCTGATACATCAGTAGATTTATTTGAATGGAGATACATACTTTCCATCCATCAGATTCCCACAGTCCCATTCAAGGCATGTGGCTGAAAGCAACCACCTTTTACTCTCCTTTGAAATAGTGTTCTTCATTTCATCTCCTAGTAGCCCAGAGTTCTCAATTCATTCTCGCTATTGGTCTATCTTCTGGTCTTAGCCTTCCCTTACATCATTAATGCATATATTTATGAAAAATCTATGATATTTTTTGCCCAGTGATCCCACTCCTGGGTTCTTATACAGATATACTCACATATTTGAGAATAACACAAATATTAACGTTAATTACAGCTATGTTAATTATAACAAAAGATTAGAAATAACTTAAGTATCCTTTAATAGGGGACTCTTAAAATAAATTATAACAGTTCATACATAGAACATTATGTAGTCATTTAAAACAGGGGTCAGCAATCTTATTCTGCAAAGGGAATATAGAAAATATGTTAGGTTTTGCAGATCATACATTCTCTGCTGCAGTTTCTCAACCCTGCCACTGTAGTGCAACAGCAGCCACTGACAATGTGTGAATGAATGAAGGTGATTTTGTTCCAATAAAATTATATTTACGAAAACAGATAGAGCCCAGATTTGACCTGTGGGCTGTAGTTTAAAGAAAATTTAAAGAAATGAGGGAAGTCTCTATATATACTACTCTGGAAAAAATTCTAAGATATGTTGTTAAGTAAAGTAAACCAAAGAGGAAAAAAATAACAGATGTATGTAAATACAGAGAATACCCTGGAAGGCTGTATAAGAAACTGTAAATATGGTTGCATCTGGGGACAGAAAGAAGACTAGGAGGAAGGAGAGATAGGCTTTTCATTGAATATCGTTTTGTCCCTATTGGAGTTCGTGTTCTGTGCATGCTTTACTTATACATAAGAAATGAACTATGAAAAAGTGCATTCATAGGAGCAGAATCTCAATTTGCGATATCAAGGCTGACCCTCTGTACATCCCTTGCACAGTCAGCATTCCTCTCCCTGACGTTCCCATATTACTGAGGCACATTTGCTTCCCCATATAAATTGCAAAGTCTTTTGAAGGACTGTTTTTATATTTGCAAACTTTCCTGCTTCCTGCCACAACATACAATGGATCACAAGGTTTTACACAAAGCAGGCCTTCTTCATATGCTTATGACATGAAAACTGTAAAATAAATATTCACTTATAAAAGCAGGAGTGGGAGAGTACCCTTCCTGCACCACCCCTGCCCCCATTTACTTTTATATAGGTAGAATCAAATTAAAGCAAACTTCAAGGACAATATGTGGAAATACGTCACACCATGGTAGGTGCTCATTACATGTTGAATATTCACCTAAATGAAAGGACCACTGTGGCAGCTGCCACTCCGCGTTCACCACACCACTTCTTCCTGGGCACAAGTGAAGGCGTTCCCCAGCCTCCCTCTTCTCCAGTGTTGGAGTCGTCCTGAGAACCACGGTGTGTCTACAAACTCAAGGGCCTTCCCACTTTCTGGACACCTACACACTAGGCATGAGTCAGGGCAAGAATGGGAGACACCACCTCCTTCCTAAAAGAGGAGGGTTATGTTCAGTCATGGAGGGCCCAGCTGTGAGATATTTTTGGCTGATGGGGAGGTAGTGTGGGTGGGCAGTGAAGAAGGGGAGATATTTGGTGTGATCGTAGTGACTCTGCTGCCCTCTCGTTCTCCTGAAGCAATCACTCAGTCCCCTGACAAAGAGTCAGAAGACAGGGCAATGCAATTCTCAGATGCTTGCTTTCCCATGATATTATGACCCTGGTATGAGTTGCCATGACAATTTCCACATATTAGATCTGCATTCTTTAGGTCTTTTTATGTCTTTACTGAGGAATAAAGTTTGTGATATTCAGTGCTGATATTCTATCCATTCTTATAGACGCTCCAGGTCAGAGATCTTGGTCCCAGTGACACTTATTTCAAATGATCACTTATTTCATTTGATTTGATCAACTCATTTCATTTGATCAACTTATTTCAAATGACCACTTTACCCAAATTCTCCAAAATGTCAGTTCTAAAAGTGCAGGCCAAATAAAAATACAATTTTTTTTAGTGTAAAAAGAAGGCAGTCATAATATACTTGGTTCCAAATTTGCCAACTCTGAGAATTCATGACATTCATGTTCCAAATTGTAGTAGCCAGAGACCCCTCTTGTTGATGGCCTATGGTTGCTACATGAACTGGGCCCTGGGTATGGATTTAGGCACTTAGGTTCACCCTGAGCTGGGGAAAGAGAGAAAGAGAAGACAATCTGTCATAAGAAAAATAAAATTACCTGATAAGAAGTCAATTACAAACTCTTGGATTTGGAAGGGATCATAAAGACTGTTGAGCTCAGGTGCGGCATTTTGCAGATGGAAAGTGGACACAGAAAGGGGAAATGAATTGCTCAAGGTCATAGAGCTACTTAGTGACAAACAAGGGCTTAGAACTTGAGTTTCCAGTTCACTGCCTTTTCCAGATGGTATGAGACAGGAATACGAAAGAGCACATAGAATTTCTCAGAAAGCAGAAAAGAGGAGCTGCCTTCCTTTAATTCATTGCTGAAGAGTTGCATGTTATGGTTTGGGGCTGGAGGCTGAGGATTATTATCAGGGACATTCCTAGAAATGCTAATGAACTCTTTCCTCTTCCATGGACTGTGCTACAGGTGCACATAAGGGTAATTCAAGGGAACTTATTTGAAATAATCACTTTACCCAAATTCTCCAAAATGGCAGTTCTAAAAGTGCAGGCCAAATAAAAATACGTTTTTTTTTTTTTTTAGTGTAAAAAGAAGACAGTCATAATACACTTGGTTCCAAATTTGCCAATTCTGAGAATTTGCCAACTCTTTGCTGCATCTGTAGTCTGCAGGGCTTTAGAATTGGAGCACCTAGGCAAGTAGTACCTACATACATATAAGGTGATGATGATAAAGGGAACATTTCTTGAGTACATACTACGTGCTAATCACATAGCTAACGCTAAATCACATGATAACGGCTTTCCATTTATTTTCTTATTTAATCTTCTCAATAACCCTAAGAAGTAGGTATTATTGTTATTCCCATTTTACAGATGAGTAAACTGAGGCTTACAGAAGTCTCATGGCTACAAAGAGGTAGATGTAGTATTTACATTCAGACAGGCAAAAGAGCCTGTCTACACACTATTTTTCACGTAAATTAGAATCATAGCATTTTAGAGCTGGAAGCGTTCATCACATTCAATGCCTTCCTTTGCCAGCTAAAGAAACTGGCACCTGGAGAAGTGGAACGGTTTGTTCTAAGTGCATAATTAGTGACAGATCTCAGGTTTCCATGCCTCAGAAGAATACCCTATGCTGGATCACTGGAAAGGATTTCCCTTTTTAAACCTCACCCCTGAGGTTTAAAAGGGGATCTTGTCAGCAGATTTCCAGATCTTTAGGGAAAGCTGTTTAGCCGCAATTAATACAGATCAGCTATACACAAAAGGGGAAACTGTGTAGTGGTTAAGAGTCCAGACTCTATCATCCATCAGCTGCAACCTTGGTTATTTATTGAAACTCTCTATGCCTCACTTTTCTCATCTGGAAAGCTGAGATGAGAGCTGTGAGTATATATGTACAGTGCTTGGCACAATGAAAATTTCACAAAAGTGTAAGTGAGCTTGTGTTATGATCTGTTATAAATATGGAGAAGAATGGAGTTGGAGGTGGGGGAAGATGGGTAGTCCCCACACTGTGCAAGTAGCACTCTGCTGGTTATTGAATCCAGGTGGCCATCCAGCCCTTTTCCTCTGATGCCTTTCAAACTGTGTCCACATAACCCTGTCTCCAGCTGTTCTCCACTGCCTGAGCTCTAGCCCATCAAAGCCACCTGTCACACAACCACCAAGCATTCCCTGTCCTCACTCCAACCTTCTTGAGAACCTTGGGTTGGGCAAGTCACTTTCACTGGGCCTTGGTTTACTCATCAGTTAAATGAGTAGCAACTAGAGAGAGTAAAATGTCATGAATTAATTTAATCATGTTAAATAGAACTTTATGGATGACCTAAGAATCTGTCAGACATCATTTTTCTGGGAAATGTGCTTTGAGTTCCAAAGGAATTCCAACAAAGAAATTTTTGGAATATGTGTAATCCCTTATAACTTAGAAATATCCTATAACAATTGTGCAGTTTAGAAAGGAGGATTTTCGAAGAGTGGGGTTGAAGACAGGGGATGAAGGGGGGAGCTGGGAAAAAATAGTGATTCAGCTCAGAAGATCTATTTTGAACAGGAGAGGCTGGAAGATGGAACCATATGAGGGGCTGGGTCCTGAGCATTCTGCTGCCTTTCTGCACAATTACTCTGACGACCTAGGTTGAATTCAAAGTGACAGCTGACATGATGCTGTGGCCCTGAAGGTTGTGAACCTGAAGTAGCCCAGATGCTGCTGTAGCGTCAACATTAGGTGATACAGGAAACTGAGATGTGCAGGGAGAGGGCATAAGAAGGGAATGCTCCCAGAGCCTGAGGTCAGCAAGCTCCCACTCCCCACATTCCCTCAGCTTTAGGCCTCTAATTTCTCCTCTTTCCTGTTGTTGGTTGACTGAATGGCTGCTCCACTTGGCTGATGACCAGAAGCATCTGGGGAACCCAGGAGCAGTGTTTAAATGTTCCCTGAGTGTTTCAGTGGTTACTCAAGTTTTTACAATCCCTGGTTGAAATGACTGAGGCAAATCAGGAGTTCTGGAAGTGCAGCTGTCACAGGCAGATGTGAGTGCTGTAGTGTGAAGGCAGAAGGGACTGGCTGGGTCATCAATAAAGAGTAGGGGATGACTTCACCTGCTGCTGCACTGACTGACTCTAGGTCAATCTGACATTGCCTAAAATCTATTAATTAATCAATCTATTAAGTAAATAAATTGAACCAGGCTCCATGCTAAACAATGGGGATGTTAGACTGAAGAAGACCCAGCCATCTTTTCAAAGAACTCACTGTCTAGCTTACACCTCTCCACTGTTAGGTTAAACTCTACTCCTTCCCAGTGAATCCGACTTTCCTCTCTTCATAACTTCTGAGCTTTTGTCCAAACTGTTCATAGAACAACCTCTCTTTTCCTGCTGACTCCCTTCACTAGAACTCATTTCAAAGTCCACATCCCTGTCCCCATGTCATCCTCCAGCCCTCTGACACATCCCTCACCCATCCTCCTCTTCAGGGTACACTCTCATCATCCTTGTTATTATTAGTCAGCATTTACAGCTGTGCTAGTCATAGTGTTGCGACAGGAAGAAAAGATAGGCTTTATTTATACAGCCCTCCCTCTCCCATTCTTGACTTTCCAAGAAGGTTGAGTGTTAAGAAATAGACTGTTCAGCATAGAGGGCTACATTGTGCTGTTTGGGCCCCTTCCAGTAGGTAAGAAGGAAGCAGTGGGGGCTGAATTCCACCTCTGCTCTTGGGGCAAGGCCGCAAGCTCTGGTCTAACTGCCACGTCCAGTGGAGGCGCCTTTTTTACAATTTGTCTGTCTGAAGAGGATGCTTTTTCTAATCACACAGTTCAGTTACCACTAGGTGCTAGGGTAGAATTGTGCCCACTTTTCTTCATGGCTTCTTCCACTTAAACAAAACAAATCCAAAACATTTAATGAAAAAAGGGTGAATTTACATTTTTTACTAAAAGTTATGATTCTCTTATATAGGAATAAAAGCCTCTTTCATCAGAAAAAAATGAATTCCTTTTATATTTATCATGTATAATATATGGGGACTAAAAGAGAATCAGCCTTCCCACCAGACCAAGAAGTGCAGAATTTTCCTACTTAGAGAGATGGAAAGTGCTGAAAGGCTATGAAGAGTTAAGCCATCACCTTCTGTGCTTAATTTGATAAGATGCCTATTAAAGTTCTCTCTACTTCAGCAGGGCACACACCTTATAGAATCCCCTTATAAACCACGGGTACAACCCCACCTTCTGATTTGAGGGCTGAGGGCTCCACTGAAGCTGCTGATTTAGCCTATCACTGAGCCAGTGAGTTCCATGGGGAGGTAATTAGACAGGTCAGAATCAGAAGCTTTCCCAGAGAGCATCATGAATTAAACACTAGGGACCCTGAGTATGGGAAGCCACTTATACTTATCATCAACTTCACTTTTTCATCTTTTATTTGGGTTGAAGAGTTCTGAGACATTGTCGGCATTCCTATAGGGCCTTTCAGTTTTCAGATACTCTCTATTCTCAGAAGTTATGGGCTGTATACTGGCGGGAAAGTGTATATATACATAAATAAAAATTTATTTTTAAAATATTATATATATATATATATCTTTTTGTTTTAATGCATTCTATGGCCCATTCCATTAAATATCCTGCTTCCAGCATTTACCCTCACTTTTAAAACCTAATAATAGAGAAAACTAACACCCACTCAGGATGTTATATTTCAAAGAGTTACACATATATTTTTTCAATTGATTTTCAAAGAATTTCATGACCTGGGTAGGTATGATACTTTCCTCCTGTTTCAAAAATGAAGTGACATCTCAACAGCTGACTTGCCCAAGATCATACAGCTAGATAATGAGAGCGGAACCATCTCTCCTGTGTGTTATTCTGGTTCTTTCATCACCAGATCTAACAGGCAAAATGGTGAGTGAGAAGAGTTCTGGGCTCGGAGACTTGTGACCTTGAAAATCACAACTTTCCCATTGCTCCAAATATAAAAACCACAGTTGGGGGTAGGGATGTTAGCTTTACTATAATCCATTGCGATGACTGGAGTCTCAGTCCTGACTCAGCTGTGTGTCCTTGGTCATGGTACCCAAAATCAATGAGTCTCCGCTTTCCTATCTGTAATACTTTCCTTACTAGCTTGTTTAAGGAACATGAAATAATACAGGTAAAGGGCCTAGAATAGTTCTTGGTAGATAATAAGTAAGTGCTCAGTAAGTATCCATTAAGATTAATATATTCCAACATTCTCTAGTCTCTCTTTAGGAGAATAACATCTGTCCATATGTTTATATTCTTCTATTAAGAAAAATTATGAAAGACTGAATTGGGCAACAAAAGAGGTTAGTGGTTGTCCTGTCTAGCTCGTCCATCTGGGTCTTTTCCACCTTTGGTTGTCTTTGACAGGCTTATTTTACAGCTCTTTAGAGAGAGAAGTTGTAGAAAATCAATAGCAATGCAAATGTTTCTCATTCTTATGATTCCTGTAAGTGGCAAGGCAAGTGGATTTTTTCCAGTAAAGAATATAAATCTCTGTAAGTCAAATCCTCATTTGAGCCAGTTGTAACATCTTACTAGTTCCCTCATTAATTAGTAAGTTACAAAGACTCTTTGACATATCTTCAAATTACATGAGAATCATGATTATATCCTCTTTTAAAAATTATCCTTTCGTGCTTTCCAATGCCCACGTCCTACTTCTGTAACTGCCATGGTTGCTCTCAGCTGTGCAGTTTCCCACTCACTCAGCCATTCTGTCCCAGTCTCTGACATCTACTGGTACCATCTTAGTAGCTGTTACTCATTCCGTGAAGCCTAATAAAGTAGATCCAATGCAGATAAAAATCACTAACAACCAAGTACTGAGACATAATGGAGACTAAGATTTGGAAATTGCATGGAATTTTGTTTGAATCCTTGAAAAACTAATTGCTCTCCCTTAATACCTGAAATAAAATATGTGAAGATTATGCACTGCAGAGGGTATGTAAACATAATGAAGGTCAGGCAGGAAGGGTACTCATTACTCAATATTCTACAACTTGCTAAGGAGATTTTAGGCAACTTTCTCCCTTCTCAGGAATACTGCCCCAGGAAAGAGAACATATTTAATAGGCTGGTAGAATGATTCTAAGGCAGAAAATCTGATGGCATGGGTAGCTTGTGAAACTGAAAAAAAAATCGTGTCCTGACTTTTCTCCTTGTGTTCTAAGTCATATTTTTATGCCTGTTTTACCAAGGAAGAAAGGGACACTGTAGTAACTGCATAGAAACAGCTAAGAGGACGTCCCTATAACTGAACTTTAAATAACAGTAAGACGTAAAGTTAAGCTTCAAAAAATTAAGTGCTTTGTGTAGGGAATGAATCATAGTCTAATAGTTAAAATGTCTTGGGTAAAGAGTGTTAAAGGAATTTCATTTTTATGGATCTTTAGCAAGATAAGAAATAAAGAAATCTTTGGAGTCATATGATAATTTTGTAAAGTAGCAACTAGTTCCAAATATGGTTTTCCCAATTCTACTACGCCATGCATTCATTCACTCAACTTTCAACAAACATTTATAAAAGACATATTACATGCCAGACATCATGCTAGACACTGGGAATAAAGATTTAAAAATCATTTTCCTATTCTTAAGGACCACAGTCTAACAGGATGGACAAACAAGTAAACGTAAAAGTATAAAATAGTATAATAGGTACTATGCTACTTATAAAAACAAAGTACCATGAAAGTATATAGGACATGCACCTAACCCAAACTAGGAGGGAGAAGTCAAGGAAGGCTTCACAGAGGAGGTGATGAATGATGACCGCACATTAAAAGACACTGAGTGGAGTCAGAATGGCCATCATCAAAAGTCTACAAATAATAAATACTAGAGATGGTGTGGAGAAAAGGGAACTTTCCTACACTGTTGGTGGGAATGTAAATTAGTGCAGCCACTACGGAGAACAGTATGGAGGTTCCTTTAAAAACTAAAAATAGAGTCACCATATGATCCAGCAGTCCCACTCTTGGACATATATCTGGAAAAGAGAAAAACTCTAATTCGAAAAGATACATGCATCCTGATGTTCATAGTAGCACTAGTTATAATAGCCAAGACATGGAAGCAACCTAAGTGTCCATTGACAGATGAATGGATAAAGAGATGTGATATACACACACACACACACACAAACACACTCAGCCATAAAAAAGAATGAAATGATGCCATTTGTAGCAACATGAATGAGATTGTCTTACTAAGTGAAGTAAGCCAGACAGAGAAAGACAAATATCACATGATATCACTTATATATAGAATCTAAAAAATATGATACAAATGAACTCATTTACAAACCAGAAATATACTCACAGACATAGAAAACAAACTTATGATTAACAAAGGGGAAAGGGTACAGGAGGGATAAATTAGGAGTTTGGGATTAACAGATACACATTATTATATATAAATAGAGAAACAACAAGGACCTACAGTATAACACAGTGAACTATATTCAATATCTTGTAATAACCTATAGTGGAAAAGAATCTGAAAAGGAATAGATGATAGACAGATAGACAGACAGACAGATAGATCTGAGTCACTTTGCTGAAACTAACACAACATTGTAAATCAACTATATTTCAATTTAAAATAAACGCATGGAATGGTGTTAGAGACACAAATAAGGTTTAGACTAGGAGATCTGTGAAGATAAAAAAGTAGACAAATTTAAGATACTATAGAAATAGACTGGATCAGAAGCACTGTCAAATTGGATGGGGGGTTGAGAAAGAGGATGGTATCCAAGATGACTCTTTGGACTCTGCCTTGAGCATCTACATGGATTGCTAGTGTCAGCTACCACAATAGAGAAGGCTGGGGCAGGACAGGTTTGTAAAAGGGGGAGAGTGGAAACCAGAGGTTTAGTTTTGGGTGTGCTGAGTTTGAGATGGCAATGAGACAGCCATTGTGGTTCGAACGTGGGTTCGATCCCTGTATTTTCTGCCTTAGAATCATTCTACCAGCCTATTAAATATGTTCTCTTTCCTGGGGCAGTATTCCTGAGAAGGGAGAAAGTTGCCTAAAATCTCCTTAGCAAGTTGTAGAATATTGAGTAATGAGTACCCTTCCTGCCTGACCTTCATTATGTTTACATACCCTCTGCAGTGCATAATCTTCACATATTTTATTTCAGGTATTAAGGGAGAGCAATTAGTTTTTCAAGGATTCAAACAAAATTCCATGCAATTTCCAAATCTTAGTCTCCATTATGTCTCAGTACTTGGTTGTTAGTGATTTTTATCTGCATTGGATCTACTTTATTAGGCTTCACGGAATGAGTAACAGCTACTAAGATGGTACCAGTAGATGTCAGAGACTGGGACAGAATGGCTGAGTGAGTGGGAAACTGTACAGCTGAGAGCAACCATGGCAGTTACAGAAGTAGGACGTGGGCATTGGAAAGCGCGAAAGGATAATTTTTAAAAGAGGATATAATCATGATTCTCATGTAATATGAAGATATGTCAAAGATTCTATGTAACTTACTAATTAATGAGGGAACTAGTAAGATGTTACAACTGGCTCAAATGAGGATTTGACGTACAGAGATTTATATTCTTTACTGGAAAAAATCCACTTGCCTTGCCACTTACAGGAATCATAAGAATGAGAAATATTTGCATCTACTCACAGCCAATGAGTAGATGATATGGACATGCACATATCAATTTAGAGAGGAGAGCTTAGTCTGAGATGAAAAATTGGGTGTCATCAGCTTCAGAAGGACTAGATGGGATAACCTAGAGAAAGAGTGAAGAGAGAGAAGAGCAAAGCACCCAGGATTGATGTAGTCCTGAGGAACTTCAATATTATATTTTGAAGTCAACAAAGTAAACTGAGAAGGAGTGGCCAATGAGGTAAGTAGAAATCCAGGAAATTATACTGTCAGGGAACCTAAGACAAAGAATTTTTCAAAAAAAAATGTGCTAAGAGTTTAGGTAGGATGGGAGGCAGAGAATTAATCATTCGTTTTTGACAACATGAAGTTTGTTTGTGTATTAGAGTTCTCCAGAGAAACTGAACCAACAGTGTATCTTTATCTGTATCTATTTATTGAGAGATTTGTTTTAAGGAATTTGCTCATGTAGTTGAGGAAGCTTGGCGAGTCTAACATCGGCAGACAAGCTAGCAAGCTGGAGACCCAGGGAAGAGTCATAGTTAGAGTCTAAAGGTCATCTGCTTGCAGAATTCCCTCTTCTTCCAGGGAGGTCGTCTCTTTCTATTAAGGCTTTCAACTGATTGGATGAGACCCACCCACATTATGGAAGTTAATCGACTAAGTTTAAAGTCTATTAATTTAGGGACTTCCCTGGAGGTCCAGCAGTTAAGACTCTGTGCTTCCAATGCAGGGGACGTGGGTTCGATCCCTGGATGGGGAACTAAGATTTCACATGCTGCGTGGCGCAGCCCCTCCCCTCCAAAAAAATAGTCTGCTGATTTAAATGTTAATCTCATCTAAAAAAATGCCTTCACAGAAACATCTAGAATAGTGTTTGAGGGTTGGGGCCTGAGATCTTGCATTTCTCACAACTGGAGGCCCCTGTGATGCCAATGTTGCTGGTCTACAAACTTCAACTTGAGTAGCGAGGGTATAGATCACTCTTTTCAGTGTTTGTTTATGCAAGATACAGTGATATAGGGCAGATAGATAGAGAGGGATATGGAGTTAAGGAAGGATTATTATTTTAAAGGGCAATATAAAAGCATGTTTGTATGGTGATAGGAATGATCCAGGAAAAAGAGAAAGTTAACAGTGGAAGAGAGGGCGGGGGACAACTAAAAAGGCAAAGTTCTTGAGGAGGCAAGAGAAGTAGGATCCTGAGTGCAGGTAGAGTGAGTAGAGTCTCAGTGGACAAGGAACCAGCTTGGTGAG
The DNA here is from genome assembly GCF_002837175.3 of Physeter macrocephalus. NCBI lineage: Eukaryota > Metazoa > Chordata > Mammalia > Artiodactyla > Physeteridae > Physeter > Physeter macrocephalus. The sequence continues at coordinate 103,530,485 of NC_041224.1, read as the reverse complement.
AAGAAAGGAGGAGGAAGCATGCACGTAGGCCTGGGGAAGAGGTGTGGGAGAACATCTCCTGCCAGGGAACCACAAGTGATTCTGCACGAAAAGAGCACAGGAGGCATTTGGAGGACTGATATATAAACCTCAACCTAAATCTCACAACTTATATGAAAGTTAACTCAAAATGGATCATACTTAAATGTAAAATGTAACAATATGAAATTTTTAGAATAAAACATAGGAGAAAATCTTCAGGGTCTAGGGCTAGGCAAAGAGTTATTAGACCTGGCACCAAAACCACAATCCATAAAAGGAAAAACTGATAAACCGAACCTCATCAAAATGGAAAACTTTTGCTCTGTGGAAGGCCATGTGAAGAGGATAAAAAGACAAGCTGGGAAAAAATATTTGTAACCCATAGAGCCAACAAAGGACTAATATCTAGACTATATAAAGAACTCTCAAAATTCAACAGTAAAAAAAAAAGGAAAAAAATCAAACAATACAATTAGAAAATGGGCTAAAGATATGAACAGACATTTCATTGCAGTTGATACACAGATGACAAACACATGAAAAGATGTTCAACATTACTAGCTGTCATGGAAATGCAAATTAAAACCACAATGAGATATCAATACACACCTATCAGAAGAGTTAAAATTTAAAAAATAGTGATAACACCAAATACTGGTAAGGATGCAGAGAAAATGGATCCTTCATACATTGCTAATGGGAATCTAAAATGGTACAGTCACTCTGGAAAACAGCTTGAAAATTCCTTATAAAGCTAAATATGCAATTGCCATATGCCCTAGCAACTGTGCTCTTGGGTATTTATTCCAGAATACTGGAAACTTATGTTCACACAAAAACTTATACATGAATGTTCATAGCAGTTTTATTTGTAATTGCCCCAAACTAGAATCAGCTCAAATGTCTTTCAACAGGTGAATGGTTAAACAAATTATGGTACAGTAGTCCCTTATTAGCCATGGTTTTGCTTTCCATGGTCAACTGTGGTCCAAAAATATTAAATGGAAAAATCCAAAAGTAAACAATTCACGATTGATTAATTGCCACATGGCTTGCAGGATCTTAGTTCCCTGCCAGGGATTGAACCTGGGCCACAGCAGTGAAAGCGCTGAGTCCTAACCACTGGACCACCAGGGAATTCCCAACAATTCATGTTTTAAATTGCATGCCCTTTCTGAGTAGGGGGATGAAATCCCACTCCGTCCTGCTCCATCCTGTCCAGGATGTCAATCACCCTTTGTCCAGCATATCCATGCTGTATATGCTACCCGCACTTTAGTCACTTAGTTGTAGACTCAGTTACCAGATCTACTGTCATGGTATCACAGTGCTTGTGTCCAAGTAACCTTTATTTTAGTTAATAATGGCCCCAAAGTACAAGAGTAGTGATGCTGGCAATTACTGTGCCTAATTTATAAATTAAACTTTATCATAGGTATGCATCTATAGAAAAAACATAGTATATATAGTGTTCAGTACTATCTGCTGTTTCAAGCACCCACTGGGGGTCTTGGACTATATCCCCAATGGATAGGGGAAACTACTCTACACATAAACCATGAAATATTACAAAGCAATAAAAGAATGAACTATTGATACACATAATGATTGAATAAATCTTCAGAGAATTATACTGAGTAAAAAAGAGCAAATCCCAAAAGGTTACAAACTGTATGATCCATTTGTAGAACATTTTTGAAATGACAAAATTTTAGAAATAGAGAACAGACTGATGATTGCCAGGGATTACAGATGATGGGGGTGGCGTTGCTAGAAGGAGGTGGGTGTGTTCTAAAAGGGCAACCTAGGGATCATGGTGGTGTTGAAACTGTTTAATATCTTGACGGGTGGCAGATACAGGATTCTACACAAATGATAAAATTGTGTAAAATTTAATGCACACACACACACATATACAAACACATATATACGAATAAGTACAAGCAAAACTGGGGAAATATGAATAAAATGGGTGGATTGTATCAAGATTTCTGTCCTGGTTGTGATATTATATTATACTTTTGTAAAATCCTATCATTAGGGGAAAATCTCTCTATATTATTTCTTATAACTGCATGTGTATCTATAATTATTTTAATAAAAATTTCAATTAAAAAAATACAAGCCACAGGCTGAGAGAAAATATTTACAAATCATACATCTGATGAAGGACTTATATGCAGAATAAGCAAAGAGCTCTCAAAACTTAATACTAAGAAATCAAAAAGCCCAATTACAAATGGGCAAAAGGCTTTAATAGACACTTCACCGAGACATATATAGATGGCAAATAACAGCATGAAAACATGCTCAACATCATTAGACATTACAGAAATGCAAATTAAAACCCTATTAAATGCACACCTATTAAAATAGCCCAAATTAAAAAGACTGACCATACCCAGCGCTGATGAAGATGTGGAAGAACTAGAACTCTCATACATTGCTGGGGGGAATGTAAAATAGTACATTCATTTTGGAAAACAGTTTGGCAGTTTTTTTAAAAGGTTAAGTATATTTTTTACCATGTGATCTAGTCATTCTATTCCTAGGTATTTACCCAAGAGAAATGAAAGCAGATCTTTATACAAATACTTGATCATGAATATTCATAGCAGCTTTATTTGTAATAGCCAACAAGTGGGGAAAATCTGCTACAGTCAGAATGTTTGTGTTCCCCCCAAATTCAGATGTTGAAATCCTAACCCCGAAAGATGATGTATTAGGAGGTGCAGCCTTTGAGATGTTCTCAGGTCATGAGGATGGAGTCTTCATGAATGGGATTAGTGTTTTTACAAAAGAGACCCCACAGAGACCCTCCCACCATGTGAGGAAACAGCAAGAAGACACTGGCTATGAACCAGGAAGAGGACTCTCAACAGATTTCCCCATGCTGGTGCCTTGATCTTGGACTACCCAGCCTCCAGATATGTGAGAAATAAACTTCTATGGTTTATAAGTTGCCCAGTCTCTGATATCGTGTTAAAGCATCCTAAATGAACTAAGACACAACGCAAATGTTCAGTAGGTGAATGAACAAATTGTAGTATGTCCACAAAATGGAATACTAAGCAATAAAAAGGAATGAACTATTGATACATTGTAAATCACAAAATAATTAGGCCAAGTGAAAGAAGCCAGTCAAAAAAGAGTGCATACTGTGTGATTTGATTTCTGTACAACTCTAGGAGATGCAAACTAACCCATAGTGATAAGAAGCAGATCAGTGGTTGGGGGGAAAGGGAGAGGGTGATGGTTTGGGAGGAACAGAATGGAGAAATTACAGAGGGGCACGAGGAAACTTTTGGGGTGATCATCTTGATTGTGGTGACGGTTTCACAGTTATATACATATATTAAAACTTACCACATTGTACAATTTAAATATGTGCAGTTTATTGTTTGCCAATTATACCTCGTTGTTTTTAAAAAGGAATTTTAAAAGGAGTTATTGATTCTATAAAAATATAGTTGAATGCTTTGGAATAACCCAATATATTTTTATTTTAAAAACGTCATCAATTAGATGCAGAGAAAGCAAATATTATAGATGGGGCAGTGTGTGTGGTGATGGGGGAGGTGGGAAGAATTTTTTAAAATCCAGAAGGAAGATGTACTTAGAGCGCTTTGCAAGTGTTTTAAAGTTATTTTTCCACTTGAGAAACAATAATTTGTAAATTAAAGAAAATGCATTATAGATGTGATTTATTTAAGAAAGATAATACAAAACTATACTCAGCAGGTCCGTCTCAAAGTAAAAGGCTTTGGCTCTACATCAAACGATTGGTAAATGAATACGTATATTTACATGACCTAAAATAAAATGTTTAAGATAGGCATCATATCGATTCCCCAATTTAATAGTTTTTCAGTCTTGCTAGCAGTTTTAATGATGTCAGACAAGAGGCCTTCTACTATAATGACGTAAAGATTTTTGTAATTATAAAGCTCACATTTCCAGCTAAGCCATTATGTATCTTGCCTTAGTGAAAGGGGTGAGGAAGTTCCACCAGATTCCTCATGCTCTCTCCCACCCTTGGAATGCAACTCCTAACATCTAGAACCTTCAAGCTTCTTGCACTCCCAGCCTTCAGGATTTTAAGCTGAGGCTGTAGAAAGACAGCCTCCGAGGCCCAGAACTCTGCAAAGACCTGCAAACCGTTTTCCACTGCTATAAATAAAAACCTGAAACCTGTCACACTTAGTTAGTATCACCCATGTTTGGAGCCGCGAACAGAAAGGAAAGAGGCAAAAACAAAACATCTGTTGCTCTATTTCCAAACCAAACATGTGCCAGAAAAACAAGTCTCTGGTTTTCAGGCATGTGGAGATTTCAAGTGCCTTCCCCCCTAAGATTCAAGTTAGGGAGCACCATGTTCAGTCCTGGTTAGTGTCTGCAACACTCAGTACCAACTAGAGCAGAAGGAAACACAGCAAGAGCCTCTTTCTCTGCCTCTGTTGACACCAGCCACCCAGAGCACAAAAAATCTGAATCTCAGACTCAGGCCCTGTTGGAAGCCAACCTGGAGCCTCTGTGCCATGACAGGGTCATGGAACAACACCAAGACAGCGCTGCAGGGCAATGCTGCGCCCAGGAAGCTGACTACATCTCTTCTGATCTGTTTTGTAATTTCGTGCTTCTGCCTTGAAAAAGTACATGGGGGATTTGCCCCCCGTCCCAAGCTTAACCGTGTAAAAAGATAATTTAGGGGTACATTGTTAAGACTCGTCCATGCGGACCTCTGGGACACATAGGAAAGTTCAGGAAACTTCCTCCTTCATAGTTTCTTTTAATGGCTTGTTACATATTAGCTTGGCTTTGTTATTAGTACGGATTGAACCTACTCTAAGAAAAAATGATGTTTTGAGAACCTTTAGAATTACTTTAAAAGTACATCTAGAAATATTAGGTACAATCTATTGTAAATATCTTCCGAGGTTTTAGTTAAACATCTGATGATGTAATCACTTAGGGTGTATAAATCTGACTGTGAGAAAATAAAGAGAGAGAGATCATGCTTGTACATACACAGTGTTATTGATTTATTTAACCTCCCCTCGCCGACGCTGTCCATCCCTCGGGTATTCCTGGACCTGCAGGAGCTGGACTCCCGCAAGGCCCTTCACTGAAAGACTCGCTGGAGGGAAAGTAGCGCCCATGCAGTGCCTACTGATCATCATCATCAGCCCATTTCTCAACTCAGCAATTCCCGGAAACCCAAGAGCAGCCACAAGGGAGTGGTCCGTACACCTCTAAGGGTGAACGCTGACACCAAGGCAGCTGCCCAGAGAGGGTGATTTTTTTTTTTTTTTTTGCGGTACGCGGGCCTCTCACTGTTGTGCCCTCTCCCGTTGTGGAGCACAGGCTCCGGACGCGCAGGCTCAGCGGCCATGGCTCACAGGCCCAGCCACTCCGCGGCATGTGGGATCTTCCCGGACCGGGGCACGAACCTGTGTCCCCTGCATCGGCAGGCGGATTCTCAACCATTGCACCACCAGGGAAGCCCAGAGAGGGTGATTTGAAGAAACCCTAAAATCCCAAAAATCTCTCTGCTCTGGATTCTGCACCCTCCTGAAATGCTCCCATTAGAGTGAGGCTCCCTAGCTGAGGCATTGCTTCATCAGTTACGAGTTGTGATGCAAGTATGTACCCGGTCAACAGTCAGCCATGGCCCAGTGCAGCACACCAATTCATTTAGAAATGATATTCGAAACAGAAACCTAAAGTGTGTGTGAATCAGGGGACAGGGAGGAGAGATGAAGTACAGCACAATGAGCACCCGAATTGTGGGAGCAGGGAGGGGGGACACGGCATCCCTTCTTGGCAGAGGGGAAGCAGTATAAGAATGTGGACAACAGAGATGGAAATATGCCAGAGAAGACTTCCCGTCTTGGCCACTTTACGAACATAAGGCCAATGCTGCTGAAGACTCAGTGGCTTAAAATTGCTACCAAATCTACCAGACAGAATGTTCTTGGAACTGCTTCTCAGAAATGAATGGGTATTTATCCTTTTCATTCAACCAACATGAATTGAGGGTCTACTATGTGCCAGTGTTCCAGGCACAGGGATATAGGAATTAACAAAACAGAAAAAAAATCTGCCTTCAAAGAGATTACAATCTAGTAAGGAGGGAGATAGCTATAAATGGAATAAGGGAATTTAATAGGATAGGATAAGTGATAACCACTGTAAAGAGAAATCAGGTTAGAAGAGGCATAGAGAATGGCATGGGTTACTATTTTAAATAGGAGGGTCAGGGAAGATTCACTTCATGTTTCACTGCCTCTTAATTATCTAATGTCCTCTTGCCACCTCTTTTTCAGAGTGCAAAGGGCCTGGGAAGTCCTGGCCACACGGTGGAGACTGGACCTACGACTAGTGTAGAATATAAAGGAGTGGTCTTTAAATAATTTTGACTATGAACCCCATCAATAAAAAAAATTGAGCACCTGCCTCCAAGTATACTTATATTTCCTTCATAAATCATATATATGTTTTCCTGTATTAGTATACACCACTCATTTTAAATCAAACACATTAAAGGGATGAGTTAAAGATGGAAGAAATAATATTTTTAACATTGAGTCAGCCATGATGACTTCAGCAAACACCTGAAGGCACATTACACATTAAGGTCAAGGTTCATTGTTAAAAATAATGAATCTAAATCTCACACATTCATAGAAATGTAGGATTTGGGGGGCCAATTCTTTCTGCTCTGATTAGATCTCCACTGGTTTATTTATTATAAATTTATTTATTACTTTATTTGTTTTGGCTGCATTGGGTCTTCGTGGCTATGCGCAGGCTTTTCTCTAGTTGCGGTGAGCGGGGGCTACTCTTCGTTGTGGTGCATGGGCTTCTCATTGCAGTGGCTTCTCTTGTTACGAGGCACGGGCTCCAGGCATGCTGGCTTCAGTAGTTGTGGCACGTGGGCTTAGTCGCCCCGTGGCATGCGGGATCTTCCCGGACCAGGGCTCGAACCCATGTCCCCTGCATTGGCAGGCGGATTCCCAACCACTGTGCCACCAGGGAAGCCCCACCAATTTTTTTTTTTTTTTTTTTTTTTGTGGTACGCGGACCTCTCACTGTTGTGGCCTCTGCCGTTGCGGAGCACAGCCCTGGACGCGTAGGCTCAGCGGCCATGGCTCACGGGGCCCAGCCGCTCCGCGGCATGTGGGATCTTCCCGGACCGGGGCATGAACCCGTGTCCCCTGCATCGGCAGGCGGGCTCTCAACCACTGCGCCACCAGGGAAGCCCCCGCCATTTGTTTTTAATATTAAGTGAGGCTGATGAATAGATGGTACCAGGAGTAGAATTATGGACTTCTCATTGTTCATGTGGGCTTAATCTACCAGCAATTTCTTCCCAGGAACTTCTCAAAAGCTGTTCGTTCCCTCCCTAGTTTTCTCCTGAGGGAGGATGTTCTGGAGCCTCTTGAACACAAATCTCTCTCTCTTTTCCCCACACTCCGCCCCATTCCTCCTCCCCTTTAATTTTTTCTCCAGGTCTTCTCTCCTTCTCACCCAGACTTTTACTCTATGCATCACCTTAGCTTCTCTGCTAAGTCCTAGCCCCTTTCTCCAGCTTTTACCAGGGGCTCCCATCTCTAAACATTCTCTCTCTTAGAAAAAGAAAGCTTGTGTATTCTCCTGTACCTAGTCCTAGCAGGGGAGGGGGAGAAGGGCACGGGAAAGCTGGTGAATTACGGATACTAATCAATCTGTTCATTCCCCCACTTCCATGAACATAGGATTGCCATGTGAATTAGGAAGAAACACCTCTACATGCAACCCATAAGGAAATCTGAAAGAGAAAACGATTTCAGGTTCTTAAGATTTGGGAGCCATTCCTACTGAGACCAGGAAGTTGGTTTTAGAGCAAATTTTGAAACATAACCTTGGGCAAAAATGAAAAAGTCACCGGCAGAGCCCATTAACAATTCCTGAGAAATAAAAATGGAACCTGGGTAAAAAAAATAAAGTCTAACCTTTTTTTTTTTTCTTTTCCTTCACGCTGAGTCTAGCGTCACTTGCTCACAGCGGGTGGCATGCAGAGGCCTTGTACGCTTCACTTCAGACCAGAGCTCCTCGTTCCTCGAGCGAAACGCCTGCACACACACTTCAGCTCAGCCGCCCTTGCTCAGAAGCTGTACGGAACACTGTGATGCAAGATGGCGGCGGCGGAGCTGTGAGCAACACGCATGTGCAGGACCGCAAGGACTCCACCCCCTCCCTGCAGACCAGAATCCTATGAATTCAGTCTCGTTCTATTGGTCCGAGCAACGCTGGGCAGAAAGGACCCTTGTTGGGGGATCCAATCAGGAGGGTTGGTAGCAGAAGGAATAGAAGTAATGAAGTGACCCATGAAACCAAGTTTTTAGAATCAGGATATTAAACAAGACTGAACATTATTTATTTATTGTGGTTTGGCTATTTGTACTTTACATTAAAAAGGGAGTAAGTAGGTGAATTGATATAATTTGTATGCAAGAAAGATTAGACATTGTTAGATGTAAAGTGAAAGATAGAGGTCTGGAATAGCTAAGTGAATCCCGTTTGAAGACAGCAGCACATTTCTTCTGTAACAGGAAGGAAATAAAAGGTATCCAAGAGGTGGAACATATGAACGTGTGATATATAGAAATCTCTCAAGCAGGAGAGTCGAGCGAAAGGATTCACAAACCAAAATAGACATTTCTGGGAGAGAATTCAATAGAATACACTTAATTGGTGAGGGGTAGCTGGGCAGGTAAAACAAAGTCAAGAGTCAAGGTTATGAGAAAAGAAAGTCAAGGAAGGGCAGGAAAGAATAAAACGGAATGTCCCTAAGGATACAAAAAAAAAAAGGAAGGGAGAAAGGGTGGTAGCAGTCTTACAGAGCGAAAAAGGAGGAAGGTTAAAATGCTGCTAAAAGAGAAACTTCCAGTGTTGGAAGAGTTTTGACACAATGTTTCCAGAGTATCAAGACTCAGGTGGAAAGTATTTTCCCAGCCTTGACAGTTTCTTTCTAAATGGCTCATGTCCAAAACCGAGTCACACATTCACTCCTAAATCAGTCATTGGCAAGGGGAATGGCACTTCCTAGTTTGGTTCAGGTAGTCAGAGACGCTGCCTCATCTGAAGTGTATAGCCACCTACAAACTAAAAAAAAAAAAAAAAATTGGGATTCTGTAGAAAAAGAAGAAAGTGGGGGTGACTATCAGGTAGGGAACCTCTAAATAGAACCTGCTACAGAAGCACCTATGGATTTGGTGAAATTTGGGCTAGTCCTTGAAGAATGGGTCAGATATAGACATGAAAAAATGGGCAAAAGGGCTTTCCATTTGGAGGGAACACCCTGAGTGAAGGCACAGAGACAGAAAGGCGCTGAACGTGCTCCTGCCTGATGCTATCAGATGGTGGTGTGCATATGGGGAAGTAGTGTTAGATCATATGCAAGGATATATTGGCATTGTTATCAAAAAATCTGGGTTCACCTCTTGGTGGCTGTCAAGCCAAAAGACACAATCAAGCCAAAGATCAGGAGAAGGAGGGATTTATTATTACTTGCAGCAGGTAAGGAGAACGCTGGGAATCTTTCCCAAAGCAGTGTCTCACTGAACAGCAAAACTGGGGACGTTTTAAGCTAAAGGTACATGCATATTCACGAAGCGACTTGGGCGGTCGAAAGAGGCCAAGCTTCAGTTGACAGAAGTCAAGAGTCAGAAAAGGTCAACATCATCATCCCTTAAGTTACAGTTGGTCTGCTGGTTGAACTCCTGAGAGGGGTTTAAATTCTGCAAAACAGCTCAAGACAGTCCTTCAGCCTAGTCTTTACCGTTGAAACAGAACTGGGGGTCTTTACACCTGATTTATTATCTTTGCTATTGTTACTTCTCTTGCCTGATAACAGTTTGTCCTCTTTTTCCCTTAAGATCATTATTCAAGAGACCTACTCAAGGCCAAGCATTGTGGCCAGACTTAGATCACAAGATGGCTTAGGCCAAAAGTGGCTTCTCTTATGTCAAGAAAGCCATGCTTGGTTCTCCTTCTCTTCGGACCCCCTACCCTATCTGCTTATAGCTTCAGATCATAGAGAGCCTTGAATGCCAAGGCAACAGAATCAGAATTTTATTTAGTAAAATAAGTGAAAGCCTACTACATTTGATTGTATGCTTAAAAATTTTGATTCTGGTTCTTCTTCCTCAGTTCTGGATATTGGGGTTTGAGGAGGGTCAGAAATCCCTCCCAGTCCCCTTGGGTTTAGAGACAATTGAGACATAGATGTAGGAGTCAGGCAGGTAGTAATAAAAATATTGCCTGCATTTCTGCTACAGGGTTGGTTGGACTTGGAGGACATGGGTTTTGAGTGCAGCAACAATGGATTCCCCAAAGTGCACCCCTGATTCAGATTTAGCTCCTGTCGGCATGGTGGTGCCAGGTCTCCAAGTCTCCTCTGTGGGTACCATGGAGGGATGTGTGTTCTCTGAGGGGTGGCAGATCCCCAAAGAGGAAGGAGAAAGGGGCTGAGATGGGCACTTTTAGCTTCTCCCAAGCTCATCAATTATATGAGCTATTCCTCCTTTCTTGGAGAGGAGAGAGAGGAATAGATGGAATGAGAAGCTATAGCCTCCTACACTAGTAACTTGAAACCAGGAGAAAGAAATGCTGCAGATCCCACAACACCTGCTGTTTAATAAGGCCCCAAATAGGTCTTTCCCTCTGACCACAGCATATCTACTGCTTTCCCGATAACCTTGGCCAGTGATTGGTTATTATGGGTCATTCCGAGACAAACTATTGCTATGTTCTTCCCACATCTGTCTTTTGGGCAGACATTGTGTCTCTTCCTCCAGAACTTGATATTGCTTTTAGCCTGCAACATAAATTCTGTTTTATAAGTCTAAACGTTGTTTGATATGGCCTTGAAATGATACCTTCCTGATTAAATGTTTTGACATGTGAAAGCACTTAGCAGAGCAGCTGCATGCCCATAAATGTTTGTTGCCTCTCCAGCCCCATTCCCCGACGTCTGCTTTTCCTTTTTAGGTCCTTGGCCATCACATACTCCTCTGCAGCTTCTTTCCAATATCATTTTGTAGGTTGAGCTGTTCTGTTTTTGAAAACTTTGCTCTTCAACATGGCACTCCTTTCTCACCACTCTGTAACACTTGCAGATGAAATATTAACTGGGTACACTTTTACTGTCATCTCCTGGCTTAAAACTTGAAACTCCAAACTACTAGACGATAGAGTTGTTCCAGAGGCTGCAGTGTGAGATGCCTTCTGACTGTTTTTGCCCTGATACTCCATTACACTGTGATTAGTGCATCATAAAATGAGAACCCATCAGTTCTACCACATCTCTGATGCCACAGAAAAACAGAAATAATCTGCAAGAAAACTGACACCAGAGATATTCTCTTAGATATTTTTTGTTGTCTATTTAAATTATTACACATTTACTTTCTTTTTATTTTATTTTTAATCCCCACACCACTTTATATGTATATGTATGTATGTATAATATATATATATATTTTTTTGTTTGTTTGTTTTTTTGTTTTATTTTTTTTGGTGTGGGCCGAGCTGCCCAGCTTGTGAGATCTTAGTTCTCCAACCAGGGAATCAAACCCGAGACCTTGGCAGTGAGAGCTCGGAGTTGTAACCATTGGGCTGCCAGGGCATTCCCATCGCCCCCCTCCTTTTTCATGTGCATTTTTCTTGTCCTCCAAAGTGCATGCCAAGAACTCATTCAACATGCTTCCTAATAACAAGGCTACTATTTGCATGGGGGCTTGCAGTGTACCAAGTGCTTTTGTAATTCAGAAATGAGCCTCCATAGGACAGAATTCTTAAAGTGTGCTCATTTTGATTCTTAGAATCATTTTGAGCCAGAAATAGACCTCACCTAGTCCAGATACGTCAAATAACAAGCCATGAAATGATTGAAATGCTTTTTAGGAGGAAGCATCACTTTCTTCTTGCAGTGTAAGGAGATGTTTTCTTAGTAGCATCACTTAATATCTTCCCTCTTCAACCACTCTTTTCTGAGAGCCTGATGTGCAGTCTTGGTACTCTGTGCTGCTGATGGCATCCAGCACCTGGAACTGTGCCAGCCACCTTGGAGCCTCAGAGGATGATCTAACATATTGAAAATGGCAGGGCAGAAAAATACGAAAAAAAAAAAAAACTTGCATCTTTGATGACGATGCTAAACCACTGAATTCACCAACAGTGGAATTGTTCTACCTCTGGGCTTTGGTTCTGTGCTTTAATACATTTGTTTGTTTAGCCATTTTTAGTTGGGTCTTCTGCTAGTTGAAGCTGATAACAATTTAACTAAACATTTTCTCTGAACACTGATATTGGAAGTAATCTCGGCCAACTTTGAATTTCTATAACTTTTTAGCCACATTTCTATTATGGCAACTTTTAACCTTGTATTACCATGACTTACATAATTTCCCTCTTATCTGTACTCCTGATCTTCATTAACAGCATTATTCTCCACACAATGCCCTCCAAGTACCACTAATCCTGTGAGATGCTCCATAAACACAGGGTTCTGTGGTCACAAGTTTGGGAGTTTGAAAATTAATAAAGAGACGCGTCATTTTAAATGGAGTCAAGAGACCAGAAGGGGGCGCTCTCACACCCTACCACTCAACATCAATTGCATACCCAACAGGAAGAGATGTACCTTTTCATCTCCACGGGAAGAAGGTTACTACTTTACTACCCAGCAGGAGGAAGGAAGAATTTCTCCTTGCCTGGCAACAGTCCAGCCAGTGAGAGACTGTCACAACTCGACCACTAAAAAGGACTCCCAGTCTCCTCCAAAGGACTCTGTTTATAACAGCCCCTTCCAGCACCCCCTTCTCTTCTATAAAAGAACGTTCCTCTCCTTTGTCCTCCAGACTTGCCTGTGGTTTCCGCAGATTGCTTGTCCTGAATTGCAATCCTTTGCTGTTCCTAAATAAACCCATTTTGCTGGTAAAATAACTGGCTGTTTTATTGTTTTAGCTTAACAGGAGACACAGCATGCTACACACCCTTCGCTTCCTTGCAGATTCACTATATACATTAGCACGCAGAAATGATATGATGTAATTGTTAAGGGTGAGATTCTACTCTTTACTAGATGTGTGGCAATTTTGGTTGGTTGTTTAATCTTTATGAGCCCCAGTTTCCCCACATGCAAAATAGGTACAAAATGCATACCCCACAGTGTTGTTATGGGAACCTGAAATAATGTATATCAAATATTTAGTCGTGCACCGCCCATTTCCCACAGTGCCTTTGGCTCATATTGCCTGCCCTAGGAGCTTCTTGCTTGGTGACCAAGATTACTACGTTATTAGTTTGTATTTGTGTACTTGTTCACACATTATTTTCAAGTTTCAGAACAGTGTTCTCGGGACTTGCCTTCTTTCCAAATTGCTCAAAGACATAATAAGTGGAACTCATGTAAGTGCTTAATAATGATAGCTACTATTATTTGCAGCAGTAGCAGCATATTAAGGGCTCTGAGAAGTCCTATAGTAAAGAGATCTGGTTTACTTTTGTTTAAGCCCATATTTCTCAGATTTATCTGAGGATATAGCCACTCTTGACACAATCCTTTTTCACATCCAGTGTTACAAGGCACATACTTTGAGAAATGTAGATCTACCCACGTCACCCAGGCAAGAAACCCAGCAGCCATCCTAGGCAAATCCCTCTCTCCCATCATCCCATCTGACATATTCAGTCCGTCATCAAGTTTTTTCTAGTTCTTCTGAGCTTACCTCCTAAATGCTTCTCAGACTTGCCCACTCCTTTCTATATCTACCACTACTGCCTTGGAGCATCGATCCCTTTGCACAAAGGACCTGCCTGCCTTTCATCTCACTCTCTTTAAATTCATCCTCTCCATGCACCAGAGGAATCCATCTATGCAAACTGATCATATAACTTCTTTACTTTATAACTTTTACTTTATAACTTCTTTCTTTACTTTTACTTTATAACTTCTTTCTTTACTTTACTTTATCATATTACTTCTTTATAGTTTCTTTACCCAGACTCCTGCAGAACAGAGCTCAGTTTCCTTACCAAGGCTCTCAAGTCCTGTCCCCACCTGGCTGCAGACTTCCTCCCTAGCAGTGTGTCTCTCAAGCCCTGTCTTCCACGTTATACCCTCCTTACACCAAACTGCCTGTGAGTCCTCAATTGTGCCAGTTTTCTCAAGAGGTTTTCCTCCTTCCTGCAGGCTCCCATAGCAACCTGTGCATATGTTTACGCTACCACTTGTCCCGTTTCATTGAAAGTATATGTTCATATAAAATGTCACACAGGAGACTGTGAACTCTTCATATGCAGAAACTGTGCTCTTCTTCCTCTTGGCCCACAGTACTCACCTGTCTACCCTTGGTGCAGGCCCTTATTAAATCTATGGTGAATCAAACCATTCTGAGAACCAGATTTCTACTGTCTTCATCCTCCAAAAGGAAAAATCAAATGGTTCAGGGGCAAACAAATGTCTAGTTGCCCTCTGGGGTGGCCGAGCCCTGACCCGCCTTTTCTGCCAGGGCTACAGCCACCTGGGCTGGGTAATTCCAGACACAGAAGAGTTCATTCAGCCTTTCTTCTCTCTGAGCCAGATGTCAACATGGCTGCCTGCAGCAGTGCAGAGCCACAGCTGGGCTGTGCTGTTGGGGAAAGCACATCACTCTGGTTTCCTGCTGTCCTGCAGCTTCAGGGAGGCTTGAGATGAGTGGGCTGAACTAGCCAACCTGGCAGCAGCTGTTCCTGCCTTTAGGGATGAGGAGGAAGCAAAGAGGGAGAGGGAAAAGAGGGTCTTGGGGGCCCAGAACCAGCCCTACCTGGGGGTCCATGGATGCCTGGGAACAGGTCCCTTCAGCAGATAGCAGGCTTTTGCCACTACTTAGCACCATCAAAGCCTCGTGTAATTGAAATGCATGCAGCTGAATTGCTATTCAGAAGAGGTGAATGAGTCAGCCTATATCTTAAATCAGGATCTGTGGCAGACCAGCTCCAACAAGGCTTCTAGGCACAGGGGATCTAAGGCAGCATCAGCTCTATCAAGCCTGATTCGATTAGTTTCTCCAGTCAGTTCTTTCTATCTTGCTGCTCTGCCCTTTTCCTGCTGATTTAAAAATAGTGACCTTATTTTCCTGTCAAATGGCCACTGGATTTACCTAATGATGCTCATGGGGAAAACCCATGAGATCACCTGCTATCCTCAGACGCCAAATCTCTTCATTGGCCAAAAGAAAACTGACCTAACTCTGTAGCAAGGGGATCATCTTACTTCACCCTTACATCCCCAAATGGAATTGCTGAGCATCCTTTTATCACAGGCAAAGGCATTTCAGAATCGTGTTTTCCTGGCCTTCTCAGACTCATTTAGAAATAGGGTTCACATGTCTAACCGTTTAGAACCATGCAATTTTTCTGAGCTCTAAAGGATCTGAGAGACAATCAACTTGGACCATTTCATTTCACAGATAAGGAACTGAGGGCAAAGACAGGAGAAATCCGCAGCCTGCCGGAGGATCTGGCAGGTTGAAGATGTGGTTGGGAGTATGTGGTAGAGATGTGCATGGCTTCAAGGAAAAATTATTCCAGCAAAACCTAAATCTGAAAAATAAAGCAAGATTATTTACCCTTTACTTCATTTTCAAAAAAAGATATGCCTTAAGAATTCTTTAACATCTGGACTCTTCATTTAAAAAATAAGATCTGATTTAGCAAAATTACATGTAAAAAGAAATTTCAAGGGAAGCTCTTTCCAACTAAGACAATCTCTTCTACTTCTTCCTACTTCCATTCCAACTACATTTCCCCGGCTCGTGACCAGCCCTGGGTCCTCACTGCTCCTCCATTGGGATAACCCTCCATGATCCTGTTCAGCTACATATATCCTCTCTGTCCCCCAGTTTCAGCATTGGTTCCACCTCCTGGATGCCCACTGATACTTACTCCAACTCCTACTGATCTCATCCTTTTCTGACCATGGATGCACTCCTATGGCACAACTATACCTTGATTCTCCTCGAGTCTTGATGTATGTCATATTCCCTGAATTAGACTGGAAACTAATGCTGGTCTGGGACTATGACTTTTTTTTTTTTTTTTCTGTTTTTTTTTTTTTTGTTGTTGTTGTTGTTGTTGTTGTTGTTTTACGCGGGCCTCTCTCTGTT
>NC_041224.1:103498043-103514097 GCF_002837175.3 Physeter macrocephalus | reverse complement strand
GTTGTTGTTGTTGTTGTTGTTGTTGTTGTACGCGGGCCTCTCACTGTTGTGGCCTCTCCCGTTGCGGAGCACAGGCTCCGGAAACACAGGCTCAGCGGCCATGGCTCACGGGCCCAGCTGCTCCGCGGCATGTGGGATCCTTCCGGATCGGGGCACGAACCCGCGTCCCCTGCATCGGCAGGCGGACTCAACCACTGCGCCACCAGGGAAGCCCATGACTTATTTTTAATGGTGGCTCTGTAATACCTAACATGTTAAATATATAGTAGACACCAGTGGTGTGCCAGTAAACTGGCTCTCCAAAGGGAAAAACAAGTTGTGATTTGTAGCATTTGCTGATTTGTGTGGTATGTATATACTCCTATCACAGCTACCAACACAGTGTCACTCAGTGTGAAGTTGGGAAGAAAGATACCCAGAACCAGCTCTATCAAGCCTACACAGGCCTGCTCCAGCACACCACTGATAGATGCTAATAAACAGGCATAAGACCCATTGTGCACCCACTGTGTGACGCATATTTGCGAGCAACCTTGGGGTTGAAAGAGATACAGTTTGTCAATGTTTACCATACATTTGAAAAATTAGTCACCATATCCCTCATTCATTCATTTAAAAGTTGTTGAGCATTTACTAATGTTTTAGGTACTGTTCTAGGCACTAGCCTCACAGGACCTACAGTTAAATGGGGAAAACAGATATTACGCAAACAAGAGAACACAGAACTAATTGTTTAATTATAAATTGCAGTACGTGTTATGAAGAAAATACAGGATGCTAAGAGAATATAACCAAGGGAACTTAATTCAGATTGATGATGAGCTGGGAGTGAGTGACTCAGGAGAGGTTTTTCTCAAGAATTAACATTTCGACTTCTGCCTGAAGGACAGATGAGCAGGAGAGAAGCCGGTGAAGTGGAGGGCCTGGCAATCTCAGAAGAGGGGAAAGTGTGTACAAAGAACCTGAAGCAGGAAAGATCTTGATCCTATAAGAAAATGAAAGAAGGGCTGTGTGGCAGGAGAGTAGTAAGTGAAGGAGAAAGGCAAGGAGGTGAGGCTGGAGAGGTAGGCAGGGGCTGGATCACACTGGGCCTTGCAGACCATGTTCAAGAGCTTGGATTCTATTTGAAGTTCAGTGAGAAATGATTTATTATTTCCAAACAAGGAAGTGACATAATTTGATTTATGTTTCAGAAATATTACTAGAATTGCTATAGGGGAAATAGATTGGTGGGTGGGATGGTGGTAGGGGGCAAAAGTAGAAACGGGAGACCAATAAAGAAATGATTGCAGAGTAGAGGTGAAGTGTGATGGTGGCTTGGTCTGGGGTAAGAGCAATGGAGACAAAGTAAAGTGAACAGACCTGAGATGTATAATGGAGGTGGAATCAAGAGGGCTTGTTTTAGGGAACAACTGTATGAATGGAGTTGCCATTTACCTGGGTGAGGAGACGAAGGGAGTTAACTTTTTCTTGAGGGAAGGAGGGCATCTCCCAACAAGCAAAGATCAATGAAAGATGGATAAGCCAGTAAAGAATAGACGACTGAAGGATAGGAGGAAAAGCTGGGAGAGTAGGTGTGTTATCAGGGAAGCAAAGATCAGAGTTTTTCAAGGAGAAGGGAGCTGGAACTGGGTCTAAAGCTGCTAAAATGTTGAGGAAGGTGAGAATTGAAAAGTCTCTGTTAGATTCAGCAATACAGAAGTCAATGATGACTTTTATAGCAAGAGTATTTTTGGTGGAGTGGTAGGTACTGAAGGCAGATTAGCAAAAGGAAATAAATGGAGATGGCAACTCTTTAGAGAAAATTATCTGTGGAGGAGTGTAGAGAGAGAGTGCAGTCACTGGGGGAGGACATGGAATAAATGGAGGCATATTTTAACAGATGGGATATACTGAGTGCTTGGGAAAGGATCTGGTAGAGAGGGAATGCTAGACGATGCAAAAGAGAGAAGGTAATCATGGTGCAAGTGCCTGAAAATCAGATGGGACAGGGTCCTGTCACAAACGGAAGGACTAGCATTTGATAGTTGTCTCCCAACCAATATGACACAGAGACAACTTCCCAAAGGCGTGGCTAACATATTTTACCACCTAAAGAGAAATGGGCCTTGTGGTTCCATGTTATTTTCTTCTTAAATTTAGAGATGTAGAGTGCAATGAGAATAAAGCTGTTTGGCAGCCAGAATGGGTCTGTTTTATTAAGTGTTAGTCATCAGTCTTTTTCCCTGTTAATGAACACAGCGATATAATTTACAGTTTGTGTACTGGGCTTGAAGGAGTATAGACCCCCACTGTAACGGGGCAATGAAAGTTCTCATAATTTTTCACTTCACCAGGCAGTACATTCCTTGGGAAGGGAGACTGAGGGTTGTGCTGGTGGACTGGTAGGTTTAGTGGAGAAAAGATGAAACAATTCCTTTACATGGGCTTCTGTTTTCTTTATGAAGTGTAAAGAAAGGTCATTAAGTTAGAGGGAGGGGACCAAATGAAAGAACTGGTGATTCCAGGATAAAGGAGAGGGTCTGACACAGATGCTAGAGAGAGTGAAAGATGAAGTTTACTTTCTTCAGGGTAAGAAAAACCAATCTTGTTCTTGGCAGTAAAATCTTCACATTTTCTCCGACCCATCCCTCTGAATGCAGGAATTAAATTTCTGTTGTTGAGCCAGTTGTTTGAAATGGACTTTCTCCTTCAGTTGGACGGCATCCCTGGAAAGGGGTCTCGCCCTTCTCTGAAGCAGGCCCCTTGGTCTCAGTGATGTGTATTCATGGACGTTCCAAGCGGCAGGTAGCACTTGCTCTTGCTTCCCTCCCCTCACACTTTAGACTGCATTCTGTCTGTGCTCCTCTGGGCCCCTGCTCCACGGGTTTAGCTCGTCTCTTCTGTGCCAGACTCTAGCTCACATTGCTTCTCAAAGGGTCACCTGCGGACTGTTTGTTACCCATTGTGTCAGGGTAAGGAACTCACACCAGAAGATGACTCAGCTGTCCCTAAGCATGCACTTCAGCTGACATTCTTTTCAGAGAAAGATTTTCTCAATGAAGAAAGCAGCTCATTGATTTACATTGTGACGCAAGCTCCTTTTCTCTCTTTTCTTTTCTTTTCTTTTTTTTTTTTTTTTTTGGCATGGCTTGTGGGATCTTAGTTCCCCAGCCAGGGAACGAACCCGGGACCTGGCAGTGAAAGCACCAAGTCCTAACCACTGGACCACCAGGGAATTCCCACAAGCTCCTTTTCTGTTGGAGACCACCACAGCCAGTGCCCTGAACAGTTGCTTTGAGTAGCAGTGCTCCCGTGCAGTGGTTTTTAAACCACAGTTCGTGATCCATCAGTTGGCTGTGAAATCAACTGAGTGCAATTAGCTTTTTAAAAAAAAAAAATCAAGGGCTTCCCTGGTGGCGCAGTGGTTGAGAGTCAGCCTGCCGATGCAGGGGACGCGGGTTCGTGCCCCGGTCCGGGAAGATCCCACATGCCGCGGAGCGGCTGGGCCCGTGAGCCATGGCCGCTGAGCCTGCGCGTCCGGAGCCTGTGCCCCGCAACGGGAGAGGCCACAACGGTGAGAGGCCCGCGTACCGGAAAAAAAAAAAAAAAAATCAAATAAGTTAGAGTAGAGAATATCAGTGTGCGTTACACACAGTAATTGTACATGTAGTAATGGTGAATGTTTCATGAAACTTTTGTTTCAATCACATACATAGGGAGGTAAATTTTGGGTCACAGTGGAAAATGTGTTTCTCACTGTAGGTCGGGGTGTAAATACTCTCAGGGTGTAAATAGTCTCTAGTACTTCCTATTGCGACCCAAATCTTCTTGAGCCATGATTCTCTCCTCCCCCACTAGTTATTGCTTCCCTGCAGCCACTTACAGAGCTTCCTTTCCCAACACTCATGTTCCACACTGGATCCCAATTCAAAGCCCAACAGTGACATTTCACCGTTCTCTTGTCTCTCACCAAACAAGAGAGTTTCTCATTTTCCCACAGAGTTGGGAAATTATTTTCATCTGTGTTTCTGTAGCAAAAATGTGCCAAAAAATAAGGTTGCATAAGATCGGTCAGGACTGACTTTCACAGTCTCAAATTATAGTTTAAGAAGAGTTTACAATATAAACTCAATATATCTTCATATGATTTGGGAAGAGCAAGGCTTACCTTACCATTTTGTGTCCAAACAGTGGAGAATCAAAATTTTGAGAGAGGTAGGGCAGCTGATAGACAAAATTTGCTGCTAGACAAAATTTCAGATGAACAACAAATAATTTTTTTGGTATAACTCTGTCCCATGCAATATTTGGAATAATAAAAAAATTATTAATAATTTATCTTCAATTCAAATTTAACTGGGCATCTTGTATTTTTATTTGCTAAATCTGGAAACCCTCAAGGGATGAAGCTTATATTTGTGGGAAGGGATCCTCTTTAAGTAAGAGAATACAGACATACTTTTTAAAAAATTTACAGAAATACATGGCATTGTAAACACACGTTAGGGACCCTCCCAAGATTTTGGAAGAGGCCGTGAAAGTGAGAGACTTGACACTTCATCTTCATGAGCTTCATGGTAAATTTCCCTCTGTGCCATTTCTCAAGGTAAACTGTATGTTAGCCCTAAGGTATGGCAAGTAGGGAAGGATTTCTCCCCTTTGGGGAGAAGGGAATTTAAATGGCTGTGGGAACATCAGATAGGGGAGGAGAAACACATGCTCCCTGATCCTATCCATTGATGAAGGGAGGGAGGAAGGAAAAAGGAAGAAGAAGGAAAGACAACCCTAAAATTCATAAACACAGTGTCCTAGCAACAAAACCCTATTTGTTTCCATGGCTTAGAACAGTGGTTTTCAGAAATGGTTTGCTTACTGCTGGGCATAAGGAAGACTTTCCAAGCCATACACAGTATTGAGAGCTTTGAGAGAATAAATTTTCAGACTCAGCTTCCCTATAGCCCTTTGCTAAAAACTCCACCTGAGAACTTTCCTGCTGTCACAGGCTCTCCTTTCCCACCTCCACTTTCACGACAGACCTTCTCCCACTTTAAAAAGAAAAGAATGCTAACCACCCCCAATGTTACCAAGGTCCGTTGCTCTGGGAGTAAAAAACAAAGGGTCAAATCAAGAACACATCATTCCAGCAGGAGAAGCCTCTGCAAGAAAGCCAAGAAAGACTGGATGACAGACACTGGAGAGAGCAGTGGCTTTATGTCATCCAGGCGATACACTGTTTTCTCTCAATCTCCCTCTCTCTCACAATTAGGATTCAGAAGGCAGAAGACTGTCAAGGGGAAATGCATATTTTACTTTGAAGTTTTTACATTACTGTTTTTTTCTGACGCAAACTATCCCTGATTTCTTTATTAGTTTGACAATGAGGACTGCCTTTGTCAATTAGACATGGTAGATATTTTCAATAAATTGGATGCTACTAGCTCTCTTCAAGATTTTGTTGAAAAGATCTTGAATGCCAATGTGTTGTACAACACAGTATGTCAGAAACTACATCCTTTGCAACTAAAAAATTGATGATAAAACTTGTAAACTTAAAAATACATCAGGGGTATATAGTTTTTCATAATTTTTTAAGTGGGTACAGGAGGAAAACAATTTGAATACACTGCTATAGGCTTGGTTGCCCTTTAGTGATACCTCCTTTATTTCAAGGATGCCCCTATTGCTCATTTCAATGATTTCACGAGGGCTGGAGAGAATCTTCTTGGGTGAGGCTGAACCTACTTGTGTTTCTGAGGACTGTGTTGAACTTATAAATGTGGACAAGCCTACCTTGACCTGTAATGACATTGGAGCATCTCAATTGTTATGATATAAAGCACCACCATCTGTTTTTAATTCTGATGTTTAGAAGCAATCCATGGAAGAAAAAGGATGCCAGCAATAGCCTTTCTCTCTCTAGGCATAATGCCACTTTGGTTGTGGGTGCTAGGAATTGCCATGATTCTATGCTGATGATCTGGCCTTTTAAATTTCTTCTGATTGCATGATGCAGGATATAGAATAATATTCTGTAACCAGTACAGGATCATCTTGTTGAAAGGCTGCTTGTTCCTTGTCTGGTTGGCCTTACACCTAATGCATTCCTTTTCTGACCTGAAAGCTGGGATTCCACCAGGAAAACTAGTCACATCAGGCAGGGCACATTTTGTTTCTGGAACTGCTGGACCTCTATCTACAGCATTACACCTACACAATGAAAAAATTCTGTGTGGCCTCAGCCTATTTTCTGAGATTCAAATACAAAGAGGTTCATGAAACCAATGAAACAGAGGACTCTGTGTCCCAGATAGTCACTAGGTTTTCAGAAAGTGTCCCTGAGCCGTTATTGCCCTGGCTCCACCTGACCTTTGTAGACTTGTAAGGACACAGAAAGTGCATTTAAAAAAAAAATTGGTATCCGTTGAACCCATTAGCAAATGGTCAAGCTTAAAGTAAGAATGTCCTAATGTGGATTATTGGCCTATATTACCCAAATGCAACTTTTGAATTTTTTCATTATTCGATATGTTGCTCCAATAGGGTTCAGCCCTAATGACTTATTGAGGGAGGAGAGAAATCCTGGTATAGTGGGAAAAATGAGAGCTTTAGAGTCAGACAGAATCTGGTTAAAACCTTGGTTATTAAATCTCTTTGGGTTTCAGTTTTCTTATTTAGAAAAGAAAATGACTATCTCTATCTGTGCGGTTGTTCTGAGTATTAGAGAAGATATGCGTAAGTATTTGGCCTAGTGCCTGACACATAGCAGAGGACAAATAAATAACTGCCATTGCCCTTATATTAATAATAACAATAATAATAACAACAACCATAGATGAGGTGTCAAGATTTGTTTAACCACGCTGAGAACCTAAAAGAGAAGCATTGCTGAAATAAGCAACAAAGATATATAAAATTATGGAGGAAACCATAATGACTGGGTTCCCTTCATTCCCCGTTTCAACATATATCACATTTACTGAGAAGAGAAACCATCCCTCAGGACTAAAGCCCAGAGGGCAACTTCCCCAAAGAGGGCACATCATCAACTGACATCTGGCCTGAGAAGAGAGTCAAATCTTTTTTTTTTTTTCTTTTTGGCTGCACCGCGCAGCTTGCGGGATCTTAGCTCCCAGACCAGGGATTTAACCCAGGCCCACAGCACTGAAAGCGCTGAGTCCTAACTACTGGACCACCAGGGAATTCCTGAGAATCAAATCTTGAACGTGCATTTCCAGGGGCCAAAACCTCTTCTTTCACCTCACCACCGGGTAACATGATAAAGGTATAGAACAGCAGGTGAATGCTAATCTGTTCTCCTGGGTAAAGCAACTCAAAAAGGAGGAAGAAACATTTTATGAATGAAGTTCCTTGCTTCCCTTGGTATAAGCTCAGAGCTGAACACTGGCTCAGTGGGTGTCAAAATACCTAGATGTGCCATGTCCTGGAGGATTCATCATGATGAGACAGAATAATGTGATTACGGTAGATCTCTTTGTCAGTGTGTCTTATTATTACTAGGAACTTGAATTGATTCAAACGATGGACTCAATGGGGAAATAAACCTCCCTGATCTGCTGAAATCACCACCAAACTAAACCAAAGCAGAGTTGTTCATTCAAGCCTTTACCTCCACAAAGATAAACTTAGTGAACCATTTTCTAACTTATTGAGGAAATCTAAAATCAGATTAATATATTTTCTAAATGGCACCTGAAGAAAAGTAACCATAGTTGGTTGGTCATTGAGGATGTTGTAGATTTTTAAATCTATTGACAGTCCCAGTGTGTACTGATAAATGTGTAGTAACAGGCTTTCAGGGAGATACACACACACACACACACACAGGTATTACTATATATATATTAGTGTATATATATATATATATATATATATATATACTATATACCAATAGTATATATATACTAATATATTAGTATACTATATATACTAATAGCATATATATACTATATACTAATATATACTAAGTATATATATTACTAATACTAATACATATACAGTATTAGTATAATACTATATATATATTAGTATTATACTATATATAGTACTCATATATGTTACAAATTTTACTAATATAAAGGATGTGCAACATATAACTTATAAATAATCATAAAGTATACACTTTTCATTATAAATTTCATAAAACCAATTCTCACAGCATGCTTTTGTTGATTTTTTTTCTGAACTCTTGTATTCACAATCATTTTATGGTTGCAATTAATAAATGAGTGTAATTCTGATCTGAATGTTGGTTGATATTTTCATTTATGTTACTGAGCAATATGAAAGTAAAACAAAGAAGATATATGTCAAAACTTCACTCATTTGTCAATGTGAATGACTTCACTGGTTCAAATAATGGCTTTTGAAAACTGAAGAATACTTCTTCAGTATTTTGTACTATTCACAATAAAATGTCTACAGACACAACAGAATTTTAAGTTTAATCTGCATTAGTAACATATTCTCTGTCACTTTCTTGCATCTAGACAATCAGCAAAACAATAAATCAAGCCCCGATTTGTATCATTTGACTATTTCCATGGTGGAATACTAGCACCATTGCCTTTTTCAAATAGCCAACATGATGTTACTGAATGCAAAGTTGGGAATGATGCACTGTAGCTCACCATTATAGCATTTCCACTGTACAGATACACAGCTGTCAATAACATCAGAAGCATAGATAATAGTATGATGTAGTAAAAATAATTAGGAAGTGATGACTTTTGAGTATTTATTACCTTTGCTTTAATATACTTTTATTGTAAGATTATATAATTCAATTTTTATAATGACTGTGTTTAACCACCAGCACTCAAAATTCCTGAATCTAGCAGTTGGCTTTTACAAGCCTGCAAAAGGCAGCCCCAGGACACCACTGGTTGTCTACCCAATGCTCGTTCCTTCAATTGTGTTCAAAGATCTCACCTCCTTCACCATCGCCACACATGACTTGGGGAAAGATGACCTTGTCCTCAGTTCTAGGGGCAGCCTGTCCCTAACCCTAACCCTGGTAATCCCAGTCCCCTTGCATAGTTAAAGGTCATGTAACTCAATTCTGGCTAAGAAGGTATGAGGTAAAGTCTGCTGGAGGAGCTGTGGAGGAAGTTTCCTCATTCCTAGAAAAGGGGGACAGGGAGAAATGGTCCGTCCCCTTTCTCTCTCAGATAGTGTCATGAGAGTGTCAGGAGTGGCCACAGCCATTTTCCTACAGCTGGGGGAAATCAACCTATAAAGGAAGGTACAGCCATCAGTATCACAGAGAGAGGTGGAGCTGGAAGCCACACCTGGAGCCCACCCTATTGCCTATCCTCTTGTTACATGTCATAATCAATGTCCTTATTGTTTAGGCTAGTTTTTTTTTTTTTTTTTTTTTTTTTTTTGGCCTCCCAAACCGGGGCGCGAACCCGGTTCCCCTCATCGGCAGGCGGACGCGCAACCACTGCGCCACCAGGGAAGCCCTGTTTAGGCTAGTTTGAGTTGGAGATTTCAGTTACTTGCAGCTGAAAGTTAAGTTGTTTCCTACTCTGAAGGGAGTTTGGGAGATATAAAAGCACAGGATAAACTGGCCTCTTAGGAAGCTCACCTCCTGACTGGGAGATGAGACTACTTTGCAGGAAACAAGGACAAACAATCCAATACAGATTATAAGTATCTGTTTTTTATACTGAGTGGCACAGACTCTGAATTTAATAGGATTTCGGAGTAAAGTTTAATCAAGATTAGAGTCACCAGTGACAGCTTCATGGAAGAGACGGGGTTTGGGTCAGGTCATAAACAACGAATGAGGTTTGAGAAAAGAGGGAATAAATAGCATTTCATGCAACTGGGGGAGATAAATGGAGAGACTCCTTAAAATACCACCCAGAGTCTTGTTTTGTTGGCTACAAGTGTTCCTAGGGTCAAAGTATGTATTTCCTTACGTTGCAGAACATGCGAACCTATCTTTTTTTTTTTTTTTTTTTTTTTGCGGTACGTGGGCCTCTCACTGCCGTGGCCTCTCCCGTTGCGGAGCACAGGCTCCGGACGCGCAGGCTCAAAGGCCATGGCTCACGGGGCCAGCCGCTCCGCGGCATGTGGGATCTTCCCGGACCGGGGTACGAACCCGTGTCCCCTGCATCGGCAGGCGGACTCTCAACCACTGCGCCACCAGGGAAGCCCTGAACCTATCATTTTTATTCATCTGTACATTGGCTACCCTTTATGGGCATTTTTGTTAATTCAAACACAAGCTTTGTAAAGTCCTTGGGAATGTTGAAGAGCACAGCACTACAGATAAGCCTAATTCTCTTCTCTTTTTCTCTCCCTCCCTGGTCCTCTTGACACTTCCTACATACTCTCCGCCTATCAGTGCCACTCAGGTGGCAAAGTGGGATATCTACACTCATGCTCTGAGGCAGGTTCTACTCTCTCATTTGTAACTGGCAATTGCCTGTACTTAAAAAAAAAAAAAGAGCCAAGAAGGAGAATCCAAGAGTCTCTCTTGTGCAGTATTTTTTGCCTTTCACCATCTGAGAATTCCTTTCCACCTTTCACTCAGATCCCCCTGCTGATGTGGACGACCACTGTTCTCTTACCCAGTCCTCAACTCTTGCCTCTCACTTGTGGAAAGTCTCTTCACATACCGGAACCTTCTAGTAAATCTCTCAAGGGTACCTAAGTGGAATGGTTTTTATCCTCTTCAAAGGGAATGATGGACACTTAGCAACAGCCAGCAGAAGAAATCAAGTTGTTAGGAGGCTTTGACAGATCTGGAAGGAATAAATGATAACAGAGCACTGACGGGTCTTTGGGACCACAGTTCTCCTTGTATGGCTTCCTGTCAAGTGAAAGGCATGTCCTCTTAGACACCAGTTAGCGTTTTGCTCAGGATCGTGAACAAATTAATATGGAGACAGAAGGCTTAGAAAGAGAAAGACCAAGACAGACAGTGAGGAACAGAAATCAAAACACCATCAGTGGGGGCTTCCCTGGTGGCGCAGTGGTTGAGAGTCCGCCTGCCGATGCAGCGGACGCGGGTTCGTGCCCCGGGCTGGGAGGATCCCACATGCCGCGGAGCGGTTGGGCCCGTGAGCCATGG
This sequence comes from Physeter macrocephalus, assembly GCF_002837175.3. Classification (NCBI taxonomy): domain Eukaryota; kingdom Metazoa; phylum Chordata; class Mammalia; order Artiodactyla; family Physeteridae; genus Physeter; species Physeter macrocephalus. The sequence goes on along the minus strand of NC_041224.1, from coordinate 103,503,014 downwards.
CCGCTGAGCCTGCGCGTCTGGAGCCTGTGCTCCGCAACGGGAGAGGCCACAACAGTGAGAGGCCCGCGTACCGCAAAAACAAAACAAAACAAAAAGAACACCATCAGAAACAGCATTGATATTTATCCTACATAAAAATAACCTACCTTATTCAATATCCTACATAGAAATAACCTACTTTATTCAAAATTTCATCATAAGCTATTGCACACAGAGAAAGTTCTCATAAATGGGCTTGAATTAATATCAGTATTTCTTTTGGCCTTGCTCTTCCTTAACTGATAGACTGATAGCAATATTTCTTCCTTATCTAAAGGTATTAGAAATTCCCACAGCTACTTAGTTAAGATCTTTCAGGAGAAATTGTTTCTTACAATTGTAATGAAATGTTTTTAGGTCTCAGGAGCAAAACACCTAACTTTTTTTTTTTTTTTTTTTAACAACTTAGGTTTGTAGATTGATGAAGTAACCAGGCAAGTCTGAGACACAGGCCCTTATGTTTCATTACAGGATGTGGAAGCCCAAGCATGAAAGCAGACAGAAGAAGTGGGGAAGATTGCCAAGGAAGACAATGGGGAAAGATCTGCCTAGGAGGCAGGGGAACGTAGTGGTTAAGAGCTTGGGTTTGAATCCCAGCTCTACCCCTGACCAACTGAGTTATCTAAGCCAAATTAGGTGCCCTGTCTGTATCTTAGTTTCCTTATATATAAAATAGGAATGATAATAGTCCCTACTGGGCATCAGTATTAAAGAGCTAATTGATTAAATGAGTTAATATTTGTAAAGAGCTGGTACATAGAAACATTTGTATGTGTTAAATAAACTAAAAATCAGAACTTTAAGTTGCACACGGCAAATACCAATCCTTGTCAATTTAGGCAGATTTGGACCTTAATTCAGAGGGTATTGGCCTCCTCATAGAATGTCTGGGAGGAATAGGTGGACAGACCACAGAGCTGTCCCATGAAGACAGTATAGGTGTGAAGGCAAGGCCACATTGCTGGACCCAGGATGCTGTCACTGGGAACTGCAGGTAGCTGCCTCCACTCTCCGCAGAGGGCATTCTATAGCCTCCCTGATTCCTTGGGTCATCACCCTCCAATTCCATGTCTAGGGTTGGCACTCATATCTGGTGTGGGGTAGGTTAGGGCTCATGTCATAGCTGCAAAGGAGCTTCTACAGTGGGAGACAAGCTCTGCCTCACAAATTTGGGGATTTCCCAATTTTAGAAATGAAATTCAGTGGGAAGTCAATAAGAGTGCTAAATGGGTAGGGGGTAGCAAGAAAGAAGGATTATAAGAATCTTAAATGAAAGAACCAGCAAATCCACACACAGACTTGATAAATTATAGGCTATCTGCAGTACTTATTGATCAATGTGGGTGAGAAGTTGTTATAAGAGGATGAAAAATTAATAGAAGAGAAAATCATCTGGAATTCCTTAAGGAGCTCAGGGACAGTGCAGGGGAAATACTATGTTTTTAAACAGAACTTTGCCTTTGTCAATTTCTCCCTCCTTTCTCAGGGTCCTCATTTCTACGTTCCCACATGCCAGGCCCTTCATCTACTGCAACCGTCCTCCCCTACCCTTACCTCAAGGGTTGTTCTGCATTCCATTTCTGCTCTTAATCAACTATTAAATCATTTTGTTTGTTTGTTTGTTTGCAAAGGTGTTCACCAATACTGGAGGTGGCAGCTGATAAACCAGTCGTCAATATGTGCAGCTCCTCAGCAAGCACTTCCATTTCAAGAGAAAAGCAAGGCCTTCCCGTTCTGGAGGAGTGACAAAAGGTGGGGACAGTATTTGGTGACAGAGAGCTCTTCCCAGCACTCTGTAAAATCACTCTAGCTAAAGTGCCTGCCTGCAGTGCCAGCCCAGCTCTGCAAGGGCCACAGATGAGGCAGACTGGTCTACAGACACAAGGCTTGTGAAGGTCACCCATGGAGCACATGGCCATCATAGGTGAGCACACCCACCCCTCTTCTTTCAGTCACTGTTTGCACCAACCACCTTTTGCCCTACGAAGGCACAGCCTTTCTTAAAACGCAGTTCACCCCATTTTTTCCTCTCTCAAAGATTAAAAATAGCACTCTCTTCAATGACCTCAATAATTTAGAACCCATGAATAAGTCATTTGCCCAAGAAGCCACACTGGGGCTTCTATTTTTACTTATAGTCTCTCACCAAGCAAAGTGACCTCTCTCAAGGAGCCAACATTGACACCCGTTGATCTCCTGGCTTCTCAGGGAACAGCCCAAGCAGAACTTTCAATGCAAAGTCTTTTCTCAAGGGCAAAGATGGACCAATAGGTGTCAGTGAATTCAGAATCTGAGTAACCAAACATGAACTTAGGCATATATGCCTTGCTCAGAACTCCTGGAGCTACCTAGAGCACGCCCTAGGATGAACACTTCTGTAAAGTAGGGCAGGCAAATTCTGCTTATACTGACCTTCCGTGGGGCCACTTCTTCCCTAAGAAGCCATTTTCCAAACATTGAACCTTAATAGAAGAACAGTATGTTAGCTCAGGTCCCTAAACCCGTGGGGTTGCCCCAGCCTCCCGACCACATGCCTTTTTCACCTGCCTTCAATACTCATTCCTTTGCCCCATCTCCTCTATGGACTTACAGGAAGGCTGAGTATTTACTCTGGGCCAATCCAGTGGTCACTGAGAGGACTCCACCTTGGGCCTTTTGGCCACTAGTCTATAAAATGTTTGATTATTTTTTTCCTCCATATTCTCATACCCAGGAATTGTCCCCTTTCTCAAGCCACCCATTTCATTCCCAACTCTGCTGTTCTGCTGGAACCCTCAGCCCAGGCTCCAAGGGACCTAGTCTTACTTTTTACTAACTTCACACCCATAACCTTCCATACTGTTTGTACAACACTGAGTTCTCACTGTGAAGCTACATCAAACTCTTTCACATGACCTCGTGTCTCCTGATTCACAAAATCTTTCATTCATTATCATCTCCTTCCCCTGGAAAAATATTCATTCCTCTTCCTGAGCCTTACTCCCTGCCCCTGCCAACAAGAGATGTTTCAGAAAGTGAAAAACTCCTACTATTCTCCCTTTTAGTTCTCATTGTTTCTCTTCTACAAGATAAGTCATTTTTTTCCCCTCACATTTAATGAAAAGTTACCTTGTGGCAGATGCAGTGCTTACTGCTTGATTGAAGCAACTCTTGCTTTTCTCCAAAAATCCTCCCAGGTACTGTGAATTTTCCTCAGTTTACACATGGGGAAACTCCAGTATCTCCTCTGGCTCTGGTATGTCCTCTCTGTACTTCCTAAAAGATGAGATGGCATCTGTTCAGTCACATCCTTGGTGGGCATCCCTTATTCCTTATCTGTCCTCTCTTTCTGCCAACTTAAGAGAATGAATTAGCAAAAGTAAATGCCCTTAACAAAGAGCTCCCTGGTCTAAAATTCCTTAAGTATTGATGGAGGCCTTATTGAGCCAAGGCACCCTCCATGGTCCATTCTAACCATTTGAAACAATTGTTGTACATTTTCGTAATTACAATGAATTACAATAATCAACACAAGCCATCAAATTGCTTTTCCCAGATCTTTGAAAAGTAGAACTGAAGTTTTCAGGGTGAGTTCTTTGGGAGAATCTAATTAGCCTTAGCTCTGACACATATATTTTATTTATATTTTTTTCAGCTGGGGTTTCTAGGAGAGATGTAGCCCATTAATTCATCCACAAATATTTACAAAATGTTTCTGTTATAAGCTAGGTGCTGGATTGGGATTGGATCACCTTAGTGATCCCTTCCAAATTTGAGAATAAGTAATTCCAAGAGGAAATTGAAGTGGTTCTGGAAGAATTCATGGGATTTTGTAGAGAGGAGACAAGAAGGGACAGCTTTCCATATCATGTTAACAAAGGACACTGGTAGGAACAATAGTGGCTTATGCTAGAGTGGGTGGAGAGATCTCTCTGGTAGAGCAAAGATTTTCTCCAGAAAATAATGAGAAATGTGGTTGAAAGGGTAGACTGGACCAGGCTATTGAATGTCTTGAATATCAGGCAAAGGAATTCCAATTTGGTACTACAGGGGAGAGATAGCCATTGTCATGATCCTGAGCTGGGGGACACTATGAAGAACATAGTTTCTTTAGGACAAGAAACCAATGGTCATCACTAGTGAAAGTGACACTTCCCTCCCATTATACAGACAATTTAATGAAAACGAACACTTCCAATTAGAGTAGGAAATTAACATCCCTCTGGCCTAGATGCATAGCACAGAAATGGGAACGGAAGGCAATTCTCTCCCCTTTAACAGTTCTCATTTTCCCTGTAACCCAAATCTCTCAGATCACGGTGATGTGGTTTGCTAGATATTCCAAAGGCTGCTAATGAGATGCAGCTATAATCTATTCACTTCCTAGTCTTCGCTAGAAACCAAACTACTCTCTTCACCTGCTGCATGTCCCAGGCGCCCACAGGGGCGGGCACATTGTGACTTTATTGACCATGGGGAGAGGGCAGTCTTCACTCAGGCAGGTCATCACTCCTCATTAGGCCCTCAGGGAATGGAGGGGACATGGGCCTCTCACTGCCACAGGCAGAATGAACAAGGGGAAACCAGACAGAAAAGGAAAAAGGATGCTTCAACTCAGAAATAGTTTGGTAACAAGGAAGAGAAAACCAAAGAGAGATTTAATTACTCGGAGGGCATCTAACCAAAAGAAGAGTAATCAACATGTCTTTTTAACATCACAGAGGACAGAACAAGAAAGAAGCCAGCTTACAGGGTAGCAGGACTGTAATATTATCTTCACATGCAGGCTTACTTCTTAACAAGGGCTGTTAACAGGCCAGGTCACTGAAGAAAGTTCTGAACTCTGCCTCCTTAGGTCTTTAAAAATAGCTCTAGGGCTTCCCTGGTGGCGCAGTGGTTGAGAGTCCACCTGCCGATGCAGGGGACACGGGTTCGTGCTCCGGTCTGGGAAGA
>NC_041224.1:103485925-103497971 GCF_002837175.3 Physeter macrocephalus | reverse complement strand
GGCCGCTGAGCCTGCGCGTCCGGAGCCTGTGCTCCGCAGCGGGAGGGGCCACAGCAGTGAGAGGCCCGCGTACCACCAAAAAAAAAAAAATAAAGGCTCTAATCTGTGTTTTCCTGGGAGTAGGCTAAGAAATGACGTATCAGAAGATAGGAGGGTGTACCAGTTAGCCTTTCAAAGTCATTCTTAATCAAGTAATATGTCTCTTTTTAGTTAAGTTAATTTAACCCAAATGTATTGAAAATGGTTAAGCTCAGCGGTGGTTTTTGTATGTGCTCTTGCCTTTATGCTTTCACTGTCTTCTTCCCTGTGTTTGAGATTTTCCCAGGCCCATCTATCCTCCTTCAGAAGTCCATACTTGACTGCTTCAGTTCTCAGGATGTCGGCCATGCTTCTACACTCTGCAGTGTGCATGGTCTTTGCCACACATTTAGCAGCTGACCTTAAACTACTTTGTATTCTTTATCAAGCGCCCACTGTCGGTTTTTAATCCCAGATCATTGCCAGTTCAGTAAGGCAGAGTCAATATTTTATACTTTGTCATTTTCCCTAGAGTGCAGAGGCTGCAGTTTAATAAGTTTTTATTGACTGACAGCAAAATAAATATCAAATAAATTGTATATATGTAATTTAATATTTATTGAGCATCTACCACATTTGAGGTGCTTTCAAATCTTTGTTTAGCAATTTCCTCAAACATTAGCACTTTCAGAAAACAGTCTGTAGTGTAAACTAAGATTTTGTTAAACAGGTGTTTTGTTACAGGCAAGATGTTGGGCACTTAGGACATGATATATACAAAGTACTAGTAAACACGCTTTAGAAACTAGATTCCTGAACGCAGAAAGGAAGAGTTGGAGAAGAAATTTTATTTGAAAATTGAACAGAAGATACCTTGACTGAAAAAGCTAAGAGTGGAGAATACTACATATAGAGAGCATACTAATAAGACAGTCTGTCTTGACATTTGCAGTTAAGTGTTAAACAGGAAGACTGGTGGAACCCAAGAGGATGACAAGAGTGATGGTTTAGGACCATCAGTCAAATGTAGACAGTGATGGGTTACTTTGTTGTCTGGGAAAATTATCCCAGAGACTTTTGATACCAAATGGATCTAGAATCCTAGGAACCTACAGACAAATTCCCAGCAATGATCTGTTTTTAGAGTGAAGAAAAAAAAAAAATCCACTGTGGTCTAGACACAATGATCAACTTAATGCCCTCATGCAGCGGTCCCCAACCTTTTTGGCACCAAGGACAGGTTTCATGGAAGACAATTTTTCCACAGCCGGGGTGGGGGAGGGGAGGGGGAGTGTGGCTCAGTCAGTAATGCCAGCGATGGGATGCAGCAAATGAAGCTTCGCTTCCTCGCCGGCTGCCCACCTCCTGCTGTGCGGTCTGGTTCCTAACAGGCTGCGATCAGTAGGGGTCTGTAGCCCTGGGGGGTTGGGGACCCCTGCCCTAATGGATAGAAGTTAAGGATTAATAAAAAATATGTCTCAATTACTTTATTCCTTTCTCCTTAGGTATCATCCTTCGGAGATACAGCATGTTTAAAATTGCCATACTTAATGTTTTTAAAAACGTAATGACTGTTGTGTAGAAGACCAAGGCAGTCTCTCCATTAACCTGGTTGACAAAGCAACAAAGTTAGGAAATCTAGGTGATAAAGTCACTACTCCATAACCAAGGCATAATCACTGTTTCATTATTGAGGATTTGCTAGATTACCTTAACCACAAAGTACTTCAGAAGGGCTAAACTTACAGTGATAAAACTAAAATATTCTAACATCACATCATAAATGGATTACACTTTTGTGATGAATTAGACTACAAACAAACCCCGAATAGTGACAGGAAACACCTTAGCTTTCAATAATTCAGAGGCCTTAATAATCCCACCACACTCTAGGATTATGCTTCAGAACCTTCACTTTGCTTCAGAACCTTCACTTTCTGGTTATTTGAACATAATTACAGGCTTAACATAGATCACAAAGTGATTACATTGTTAGATAGATAGATTGATCGATCAATAGATGGAAGAAGATTGAGTCTCTCCCTATCATTTTATCAGTACTTCCCAAACTCTTTCACCTCCTGGCACAAATAGTAAATAATAATCCGTGAGTGGCACCCTGGAAAAATGGAGGAGGCTGTTGGGCTCTGGCTTCTCAGTGCCTCTTCCTGCTGGCTCAAAGGTAAAATAGACCTACATCTCTGCTCACCTAGAACCCATCTGTGGCACCCTGACAGGCAAGGTCTGGAGATGGCCAGGTTTTGGCCACCTCACCTGTGGTCCTCTAACTATCATGAAAAAGTATTCTTGCAGCACCCTCATCCTCACTGAACTCAGCATCTTTGGGGGGTAGAAGGGAGATGAACAACCTCACGGAAAGGAGGAATTGCCATGCATTCTTGCATGGAGTGAACAGAAACACTCGTTTGTAGGCAGTGGCAGCTGTTGTCCTCAGGGAATTTTGTCCTCAGTGGGGCATGATGTCACAGGAGCCCTGGCTTGGCCAGAACAGCATGGTGTCCAAGGCGGCTGATCTGTTCATCCAGATTGAAAAGATTTCTTCTCCGGCTGCTCTGCCACCCTCCCCTTCTTCCTGCCAGTCTGAGTGATAATTGCAAAGCCATGCAGTTCCTTTCAGAAACAGGCCACGGGAGCCAGGGCTGGGTGTTTTTATTGCTGGCATGTTGCAATTATCACCGAGGATGGCTCTGATGCCAACATAATACATGCGGTGTTTTGTGCTAAAAAAAATCAGTGCCAGTGGCTTGAAGAACAAAACTTCCCAGTGATTCAAGCACAGTTTCAATATGACGTATGTTCTGTATGGGACCCAATTCATGGTCACCTTTTTTCACCCTCAAGACTATTCCTACAAAATAGTCTATAGATCTGGTCCTTGGGAGGCCATGAAAGAGAAATTCTTCTCTATTCAGGAACTCTTAAGCTCTCAACAGAGTGGCAATGGAAAATTTTATACACGGCCTCTGTTCAAGTCCGGAATTTAAATTTATCTGAACCTGAGAGGAAGCTATTAGCCTCAGAATAGGATTTTAAGAAAGTTTAAATCCTAGGTCTACCGTTTACCATCTGTGTGACTTGGCGAATTTTAGTTAACTTCTCTTACTCTCACTGTAAAAAAATATATAGTGATATCCACTTTATAGACTTGTTAGAATTACATGACTAAATGTAAGTGAAATACTTTGCACAAAGCCTGGCCCAATGAAAATTCTACATAAATAGGAGTTGTTGTTGATGCTATATTTGTAGTTATTATTACACATACCATTCTTGTTTTTTGTTGTTGGTGGTGGTGTTGGTTTTTGGCTGTGCTTGCTGCATGTGGGATCTTAGTTCCCCGACCAGGAATTGAACCCATGCCCCTTGCAGTGGAAGCTAGGAGTCTTAATCACTGGACCGCTAAGGAGGTCCATACCACTCTTGTTTTTAGGAAGGGAACTCGGAACAAAATTAATATTCATGGTTGCTATATTTTTCTTAGTACTGAACAAGTCTCATGACTATCATATAGACAATTAAAATACAATCATAATACCAGTCGTAACCTCTTCAAAATCTTAAAATGTCATGGAGGTGAGAAGTTTGAACAAATAATCCCCAAAAAGAAGGTGACAATTTGGAACATACACAGAGCAACCTATAAACTCAAAAATTTCTTCAAGACACTAAGAAGTTTAAGGTAAGTATTCTTTTGCTGGACAAGTTAAAAATGAATATAATATGTATTTAATGTTGACATTTTTATACCAAAAGCTATAGCTTAATCTTTCATATTATTAAACCATCTAAAATAAGCTAACTTTCCACATTACACGGCTATTTTTATTTATTTAACCATGAACTGCTAACCTTGAAAGGCTTTGCCTTATTCATTATTCAACGTAAGTAGCTACTTTTCACTTTGACGTAAGTTACTAATTTATAGACTGCTTTTACCTTAAGTCATCTGGTGACAAAGCACTGTTCCAGAAGTAGATTTTGAAGATAAGCAGCTTAAGGCAGGAGAATATTTAAGTCAGCTTGATGTTCACTCAATAATTCATTAAAAGGAAACAATGAAAAGGAAGTTACTGTTGGGCAAAAAAATATCCTCTTCACAATCATATTCAGCTGTTAAGTGTTCATTAAGTAGTGTGTTTTACACAACTGCATTAAGAAATCATTACATTTCTGCAACTAAACTGACAGTGAATAAATCCTTTGGTGTGTTGGTTATTATAAAAGACAGACTCCAAGTTCATTTGGAAATGGCCGAGCAACTGTTTTCCTGTTAACAAATTCAGAGGACATCCACTCAAGATAAGAATGCGTGAAACCAAGAGACCAGGTCTACATTATCCCTCCAAATGAGCAGTTATTGTAAAATGGGGGCTTTCAGGAGTTTCCATTCTATTATTAACTATTCTTCCTGTTCTTCTCCTTCTTCACTGAGGCAAAAACATTGAGCACCCCCCCGCAAAAAAAGACCTCATCTTGTCCAGTCTCATCATTATACAGATAAATAACAGTAAAGCCTAGTGGTTAACAGTGGAGGCTCAGGAGTCAGCCTGGCTGAGCTCAAATCCTGACTCAGCCACTTTCCAGTTGTGTGACCTTGGCCAAGTGATTTGTCTGTACTTGGTTTTTCTGAATTGCAAAGTGAAAGTTACAGACTAATGAAAGTATGTACAGTCTTGGGTTACTACAAGAAGTAAGTGGGGCTATACGTATATGTTAGATGTTACTACAAATAGGAGAACTGAAGCTGTGGAGTTAAGGGATTTGTGTTATGTTTCCTCAGCTAGTCAGCAATGGACTTCTTCAGTCCACAGCACCATCTTCCATCGGTGAACAGCATGCTGGTAGGGGACATAGTTCCTTGCTGCCTAAATGGCATCCATTCCTCTTTCTTCAGGTAATAGCAAATTAAGGTTTCCTTTGGAAAGTCACCTGACCCCCACTCTTAGTCCATGTGCCTCACTTTATTTTGGGGGAGCAAAGGAGTATCCCTTAAGCCAGGCCTGGACAATCAGAGTATTCCATCCTGGCCACAGGGTTTGGTTCAGGGAGGGATGCGTGATTCCAGGTTAGTGAGATGCCATCCAGATTTTTGCTGGAACAACTGGAGAGAGAAGCCCTTGTCCAATAGATGTGACTATTAAGATATAAGCTCAGAGCCCTTGGTGATCATCTTGCCTTTAAGAGGGTAAAGCCTGAGTGAAAAAGAAGCCAACAGAGGGAAAGATAGCTAATAAATTGAGAGAGAAATATCCCTGGTGGCATCCCTTGACACTTGGATCAAGTCATATCTGAAAATGGGGGAGAGCTACCCTTGGGCATTTCATTCCGTCAGCCAATCAACTGGCTGCTGTCACTCTCATTGAAAAAGTTCTGACTTACACAAACATTTAAAAAATATATCACATAGTTCTAGCCTCAGGAACAAACCTGAGTATTTTCTTGTACTCTGAAATGAATCTTCCCGTTACAACATGGAAAGCAAATTCAACAGTCCTCCTTCATCCACGATATTTCGTTACTGTCTTGGTCAGATGAGCAACCTGTGCAGCTGCCGAGGGTACGCTCTGGAGTACAATCTAAGTTGGAATCCTAGCCCTTCCACAGGCTAGTCCCTTCTCCTTCACTGGTTATTTAACCTCCCGAACCTTAGTGTCTTATCTGAATAGACTTACCCCAACAGTGCTTATAAAAACAGACAGATCATGACCCAAAGTTTACGAATACTCACAGAATTTGGTTTTCTTTAGAGATTTTTTTTGGGTGAACAGATCTTGTCTTCAAGTTGAACCCAAAAAGAAAAAGAGGAAATAAAAAATCTCTGCAACCTGAGAGATCCTGCTTTTTTGCTGCCTCCTAACAGCAAGCAAAATAGCCCAGAAGAGCTTCAAAGGCAAAGACTGAGAACCGCATATGAGTGTTTGTCCCTCCTCAGTGCACTACGCCCTGAAGAGGACACGGCACATGGGGCTCTGAGAAATCACATGGGAAGGGGGCAGAGCTTCAGCACAGAGGAGCTCTTCAGCAACTGAAGACAGTTCAGTTCTCTGGTACAGTTCTTTGTAGGCAAAGACTTATCTGGACCTTGACCCTCCCCTAATGTAGTCTAAGTAGTCATTTTTAGACTCTTGCTTCTATTTCCTTGAGATGGCCGATACTTGGTGTCAGCAATGGCACCATCTCCCCACTTCCTGCCACTGTGTTACTCACCCAATCTCTTCCGGGTGGCAAGTTCATACACATAACCCCTTCCCTCACAGTGGGATTGGGGTCCACTTCTCCTCTCTTCCTTACCACCTCCACCCAGTGGCAGAAGAGCAAGGGGCAGTACCTTGGTGAGCCACTTATAATTGGCTATTTCCTGGTGAATGGTACCCAGGGACCAAGGCTCTGCCTGGATGTAAAAGTATAAATTTTGCCCTATTGGGTGGAGCAGAGGGGATACTACAAGAACCATGTTATCTGTAGTGTGCAGTGGCCAACTAGAAGATGGACAGAAAAGCAGGATTGAAGTCTATTTGTTTTCAGTGGAGGACATTTTTCTATTCCCTTTTCCAAAGTTCACCGTTGGCTTCTGGCCATCTGCTCCACACAGGAACAACAGGATCACTACTTCAGGAACAGGATCACTACTTGGTGTTCAGACAGAACACCAAGAGCAGAGTAGACAGTTTTGAAATCAGTGTTGTGTCTATTCATCTATCACAGGAAGACATATCTTGCCTTGCTTTGTCTTGGGAAAAAAAAATTGTTTTTTTTTTGAAATCTACAAGAACTTTATTATTAAGAAAAAATAACATAAATCAGTAAAAGTACCTTATTAGGGGTCATGTGCCTTAGAGTAAAGCTTAACAGTTTTCATATACATTGTCCCCTCTTACCGTTTCATCTTCTTGGTGATATCAGAATAGGAATGAAAAATTTGAGATGTTTTATTATTGATTTTTTTGTTGTAAAGTTGTATAAGCTCATTGCCAAAAATAAATCAGACAATAAAAAAGGGCATAAAGAGTAAAAGATGACACAAATAATCCCACCACTGAGTGTTGAGATTTTCAAACATTTCAATATATATTTAAATGCACTGCCAAAAAAAGATCATAATGTCTTGTAGCTTGCTTTTATCAAGATATTCTTAACATCTTACAATATTAGAATATATAGACGTAGTTTCGTATTTTCTTAAAAATTCCTTTATATTTAGTATTTTATGATATAAAAGTACTTGACTTACTTAACCGATTCTTTATTGATGGACACTTAGACTGTTTTTAACATTTTTTTACCATGAATAACTCATCCATACATCTTTCAGTACTTACTTGATTACTTTCTTAGGAGGTATTCCCAGATTCTGGGTTAAAGGGTTTTTGCACTTTTAAACTCCTGTGTTACCTACAGCTAAGTTACCTTCCAGAAAGGTTTTCAGGGAATAGAATTACTTTTCATTTTTTCATGGACAATGGCATAGAGAGAATCTCAATGGCTTGCTGAAGATAATCCAGTCACTCACTGAGGTACCTACATATCCATCTGTTAAAAACTTGATATGTTTTAGAGCTGGAGATATCAACTGAAATCACTTCATCTAAGTCTACTATTTTTATAGCAAATTGAGGAAGGAAGGTGTGTAAAATTTCTGAATTCAAGGGCTTCTCTCTTTAGTCCTTCCTTGAACTGGAAGCTGGTGTCTGCAACTTGACAGGGAGCCATCCTGCCACTCCAGTGTTATAAGCTCTAGACTTCTTTTTAAAAAATGGGTCTATATTTTTATGGTAATCAGTCCTTTCCACCACAATTTTTTTCACCATGTACACCAACAGTCAGGGTGCAGACAGGATCTCAGACCTGATGTCTTAAAACAAACCAAAAAATTTTAAGGTGGAAATGGTTCTCTGTAAGTCCCTTCCAGATCTAGGATTCAGTAATGCTCTTTAGACATTTTCCTCCTTGAATCATGTGTGGTTAGTTCCAGACCCTCCCTGATGACCACTAGGCGTCAGACTTTCCCGTCTCTCCTCCAACTGTGCCGCTTACCCAGTAATTAGCTTATTTGCTCAAAGTCATTAACTCTTATCTAAGGGGGCTTCTTTGTCATCACATGAACATGGTCATTATGATGCAGACACCTAGCAGATTTCAACAGGACTTACTTAGTGTGACTGTCTCCTAGCTACTAGCTTTTCAACAGAGCTCTTCACTGAAAAGCCCAAGCCCTAAACCAGGTGAGGTGGAAGAAAGACCAAAAACTAGGCTTTTCATTTCCCAAGTGGAGCCATAGAATGCCGCTACTTTTCACCACATAGGTATCTGCACCCTTGTGGCCAATAGGGTGCTGGTGTATTCTGAGCACCACCCCTCATTCGTCTTAAAGGCAACAAAATGCCAAAGCAGCCAACAGCAGGCTCTGAATTCTGTACCTAAGGTGGGTTGAAATGTAACAGCTTATCATCAACCAAGCATTTCTTCAACATCCAGGCTCATAGGGCACTGCACCTGAAGTCCAGAAAAGGATATTTTCATTCAGCCAGTCGTTCAGTTATTCAGCAAGTACTTCTTAAACACCTCCCAGCCATTGTGGTCGCAGTGATGAAGAAAATAACACGGGGTAAACACACCCACAGAACAGCTTGTGTAACAAGACCAACTCCAGGCTGCTTCATCCCTCCTGCCTTAGAAGAGGCTGTAGAGGTGGGATTAAATCTATGGCCATGTCTCCCGGCCGGACTAACTCTCCCCTGGCAACCCATGTCACCCTTGGAGGGTCTTAGTGTCATAGCCTCAGCACCTCCTCATTTCCTTTTCTCCCCACCCGACAGCATCCCTAAGAGGGGGAGACCAAAAAAAACCTTATTTCAGATGTGGGGGAAGCAAAACAGAAAAGTGGAAGAGGTTTTCTCAAATCATGTAGAAGGACAAGTGCCGAACCAGCATTCTGGGCTCCGTGAGCTGCATCATAGGAGACCCCATGAAAATGGTTTTCAGTCAAGACCTAGATTATAGCACTATGTACAGTGTCTTGCAGAGAGCAGCTCTCTCTTAATATCTGGAATATTATAAATTTCTCAATATTAGGAAACTGATGAACGAGAATAGAAAGCTTCACTTTGTGAACTAGTTCCCATGAAACACGGCATCCTGCCTATAATGCCTCCGAGGAGAAAACTCTCATCCTGGAGACATCTCACCTTCCTTTCCTGAAGGAAGAGGTACTGTTCCTTGACAGGTACTGACTCACCTGGGCAGATGCATCAGTTGTGATTTCCTGCAGTATATGTCAACCTCTGCAGAACTGCTCAGACCCAGACAGCAGCCCAGTCCATGTAGCTGAGATTCATTTAGATCTTTTTTCTTTTTTTATAAATTTATTTTATTTATTTTTGGCTGCTTTGGTTCTTTGTTGTGGTGCGCGGGCTTCTCACTGCGGTGGCTTCTCTTGTTACGGAGCACGGCCTCTAGGCACACAGGCTTCAGTAGTTGTGGCACGTGGGCTCAGTAGTTGTGGCTCGCGGGCTCTAGAGCGCAGTCTCAGTAGTTGTGGCGCACGGGCTTAACTGCTCCGCGGCATGTGGGATCTTTCCGGACCAGGGCTCGAACCAGTGTCCCCTGAATTGGCGAGCGGATTCTTAACCACTGCGCCACCAGGGAAGCCCCCATTTAGATCTATTTTAATTTGCCCAAGAAATCATCATTACCAGAGGGTGTCTCCCCAAATAACTGAGTGTTCCCCATTTGTTTATCTTGAACTTTGCTTAACACTTCCACCAAAAAAAATGTCTTTGTAAGATATGGCTATAAAATAATGAGACACGCCTTCTCCCTCTTCTTCACCATACACAAACATTTTCTCTAAATAAATCAGAATTGCTCTCTTTTTCCTGCACTTTACTTTGAATTGGTTAAAAAAAAACAAGTATTATTTCTAAAACAAATAAACACAATCACAACAACAAGGACAATAAAACACACCATCAGCATCTTCACAGTTCATGAGTCTCAGACCTTCCTCTTCAATTTGCATTTCCAGGCTCTGAAGAACCCCAGCAGACAATCCTCTCCCCCTTCCTAAGAAATGCTTAGAGTGGCTCTGAGAGCCACATTTCTTTCCCTTTCCACAGCTCCTAAAAAGGGATGTGACAGCATGGACTCACCTATCCAACCCAATGCCAGGGCAGTGCCTCACCTACCAGCCCTGCGAGGCTGTTGGCTCCCTCGGGTCAGTTCAGTTCTCCCCACATGAGTCATCTGAAAAACTGAACTGGGCAGCTCAGCCCTTGAATAGCCATTCCACTCCTGTGAAGATATCTTCTGAATAATCACTCAGCAACCACACTAGCTTCAGCTAAAAAAAACAAGATATGGGCAATTTCCTTTAGAGCTAGGGTAAAGAACAGCTTCATAGGGCACAGGAAGAGGGCAGACCTAAGGTCAGGTAGGTACTTTAAAAATGTGAGCATTGAGGGACTTCCCTAGCTGTCCAGTGGTTAAGACTTCGCCTTCCAATGCAGGGGGTGCAGGTTTGATCGCTGGTCAGGGAGCTAAGATCCCACATGCCTGGGGACCAAAAAACCAAAACATAAAATAGAAGCAATATTATAACAAATTCAATGAAAACTTAAAAAAAATGGACCACATCAAAAACATTCTTTAAAAAAAATAGTGAGCATTGAGCTAGACATAATCCTTAGTTTCTCATCTAAAAATCACTTATTGCCCAGGAATGAAGGAAAGCCTGGAGATGAGAGCTTGCATCCTTATTAGGGACATTAAGAGTTGGACTAGGAACAGTTTCCAGAACATACTTCTACCCAGGACCCTACATCTCCTACATCTTTCCTACTTCTGTTAAGAAGGGAGTCTGTGAATCTACTAGGTACCCAGAAATCAACTCAGATTATTGTTTGCCTTAGCTGACTGGCTCCCTATGACTTTAGAAGGTTCAAAACCTGAGCATTTCATCACAATTAACTAATAAGGGTATTTCATTGAATAAAAGAAATAAATTTTTATGACAGCTCTTTAATTCCCACTGGATAATGTTTATTGAGAGTTCCCCCAGGTGTTCAGGGAAGTATATAAATTCATTCTGGTTTTCAACAAACATGTACATAACTGTACTCAGTATAGCTCTGTACTCAGCACCATGGGGAATAAAAAGAATTGTGGTCTATGGAGAGACCACAGTCTAGTATAGACTACATTGCACTATAAGCACATTGCATAATTATAAAAATTATAAGTACACTGCATTATAGATACTATATATCTACCATTCAAAACAACACCCAAGCATGACCAGTTAGGTGATAGAGAAAGTGTGTGTATATGTGTGTGTAAAACATCTAGACGGGGAAACAGCAAAATGTTCTATAGAGATGAAATCTTTTGGAAACAAGGGTGTGAATAATTTCTTTCTTTGGGCTTCAATTTTAAAATTTTGTCCACAATGAATATGTAAAACTTGTGCAAATTATGTGTTAGAGCTCAAATTTAAAAACAAAAACAAAGAATTTGAAGGAGGGAGTGCTTTCTTACAGCTGGGGCAACCAGGAAGGCTTTGTGGGAAAAGGACACGTGAACTCAACCTTAAAGGGTAGGAAGGACTTCAGAAGGTAAACAAGGAGATGGGGAATTGGGTGAGTGTGGACTGGGAAAGGAGAATTTGTAGTTGGAAACTGTAAGTATCTCAGTTTGACAGCAATATATTGTATAACAATGGTAACGAGACTGATTTTCAGATGCAGTTACAGAAGTTCCTTCTTTATTGTACAGGCTCATAAGAAAAGTGGATATCAGGGGCTTCCCCGCTGGCACAGTGGTTGAGAGTCCGCCTGCCGAGGCAGGGGACACAGGTTGATGCCCCGGTCCGGGAGGATCCCACATGCCGCGGAGCGGCTGGGCCCGTGAGCCATGGCCGTTGAGCCTGCGCTCCGGAGCCTGCGCTCCGCGACAGGAGAGGCCGCAGTAGTGAGAGGCCCGCGTACAGCAAAAAAAAAGAAAGAAAAAGGAA
>NC_041224.1:103476933-103485620 GCF_002837175.3 Physeter macrocephalus | reverse complement strand
TGCCCCGGTCCGGGAGGATCCCACATGCCGCGGAGCGGCTGGGCCCGTGAGCCATGGCCGTTGAGCCTGCGCTCCGGAGCCTGCGCTCCGCGACAGGAGAGGCCGCAGTAGTGAGAGGCCCGCGTACAGCAAAAAAAAAGAAAGAAAAAAGAAAAGTGGATATCGTTCAATTGTTGACAGGCCACTCTACGTGGAGGGATGCACAGGAGTGGAAGCCAAGGTGGTCAGCAGACATCTGGAGAACATCCAGAGGAGAAGGGGTTCCTGGCCTTCAGATCTGAAGGGAATGTCCTCATTGGGTCACAGCACAAAGTCCTCCGACCTGGGGGAAGGTCACTTTGCCCTCAAATGTTTGGAGTGTTCTAAATGTTGAACCATGCAAGGCCTCTAGCACATTTAGCAAATGGAGCGGAGGAGGTGAAAGGGGCTTTTGGAAAATGCACTATTATTTCAGTAATTTGATATTGTGTTCCTATGAAGCATTTACAAGATAGACTCTACACCCATCACAACACAGAGATGCAGGCAAGCATCTTTCCTTGTAGGAAAGAGGCATAGCCTTTATGGAGCCTGGTTCAGAGATGATAAGGTATTTATTCCAATGGGCTAGTGGTTAAAAGTAAAATTCTTAAGCTTTTCGGAAATCATCACATTCAGGTGCGCGTCACTTTATGTGAATCGAGCCACAATTTCCCATTGCCTTCTGTCACAATTTCAATATTATTTTTCCCCATCATTTCATGATAAAGTCCTGAAACTTGGTGTCTTTTCTGTTCTGATCACTTCTATGATCAGTTATCACTCACCTTAACAAATACCAAAGCTGGTGAATTTGTTGGCAACCAGAATAATTACCCATTTAATACTCACTTAATACTCATTTAATACTTAATACAATAAATTTTTGTCAAATGGAAGCAGCATTGCAACTACACATGGGCATGAGGCAGTCCAAGTAAAAGGACTTCCTTGATGCATTGTCTTGACCACATACATATGAAAACTTGCATATGAGACAGGACCAAAGGCCCAGCACATCTCTGCTCTCACTTGGAGAAAGCATGTGAGTGGTGTATGGACCTGCACCCTCTGCTCCACACAGGTACCGGAGGACCTGGATCTGTGCAGTAAGTAAGATGTGCTCGCTCACTGTGCAACCTGGAGAAGGACCTAGAAATAAACGTAAATGCAGTTCTGGGTTTTCTGAATAAATACCAAAGAGTAGGGGCTCAGCGAGGGTGTCGGCTGGGCATAGCTAGATATGGCTATATCCAGCTTTTTTGCTCCATGAGGAGTTGAAAGAATGGATCCATTTGTTCTTTAGAGTCAACGGTGACTTCCTAGCAACTTCCTGACTGCTTGGGTTTCCCAAGTGAAGCCACGGAATTGCATCGCCTCTCACTGCACTGCAGAGATATCTGCGCCCTCATTGCTAATAGGGTGCTGGTGTGGGCAGCCCTGGGCACCACCCCTTATCCATCTTAAAACAACACGATGCCAAAGCAGCTGACACTAGGCCCTAAGTTCTGTACATGCAGTGAGTTGAAATATAACATTATTGACCAAGCACTTACTGAGTGGCCGCTGCATACAAGGCGCTGCACTTGAAGTCCAGAAAAGGGTATTTTCATTTTGCCACTCATTCATTTATTCAACAGGTACTTGTTGAACTGCTTCCAGGCACTGAGGTCCCAGTGAAAGAAAACAACACAGGGTAAACACACCTGCAGTACAGCTTGTGTAACCACAAGACCACTTCACACCACACCCAATTCCAGGCTGCTTGATCCCTCCTGCCGTAGAAGAGGCTGCAGAGGTGGGATTAAAGCTATGGCCGAGTCTCCCAGCCAAAGTGTCTTTCCCCTGACAACTCATGTCACCTTCTTGGAAGGCCTGACTGTCAAGCCTCAGCACTTCCTCCTCTCCCTACCTGACAGAATCCCTGAGAGGGGTGACTAAAAAAACCCTCTTACTTCAGACATGGGAAAACCAGATAGAAAAGTGGAAGAGGTTTTCTCAAGTAGCGTAGAAGCAGAGTCCAAACCAGGATTCTGGACTCCATGAGCTGCATAATAGGGGACCCCATGAAAATGGTTTCCAACCAAGACAGATAATAACAGCAATCAATGCTCTTCAAGTCCGGCCACCTCAGTGATGTTAGAGAAATATCAATCATGTGTGAAGGAGAGCGAAGGACAATCAGGTTAACCAGACAGAGTTAATCTACCAGAAAGAGTCCATAGTTGTTTGAGCTCATTCCAAGGACTCTGGGGTACAGGAATTTGAGTTAAACTGCAGAGAAGGTGGAAAAGTCTGCATCCACCAAAACACCTCCCAGGAGCCTGACCAGTGGCCATCATTCTTTCAGACCAACAGTGAGTAAAATGCATTCGGTAACACAAATGAATTCCTACCTTAAACTTTGTGGCCCAGCACCTTACCACCCTCCCCAGAATTTGGCTGAGTATAAAAACCAGCTCTAACTTGAAAAGCTAGCCGTGCTTAATGATTGTTTCTGAGGACTATGCTCTCTGTGCCCGGGTGAGGGAAGTCATGACACATGCTTCCTCACAACTGAACTGTTTCTGTGGCTCAAGAGACGCAGAGCTGGTGAACAGACGTGCCCTCGCTGCCTGCAGCCATCTCTGCTCTGTCCAGCTGCCAGGACGGCTCGGACAGAGACTGGAAAGTACATGGTGTTTGCTGCTCTTCAGCCCTCCCCGGTGACCATGCTGTCCCCTGTCTTTCAGAACAAGACCCTGTTGTTCCTCAGGCAGGAGCCTCGCAGACCTGGCATGTCATGTCAGCTGTCCTCACATGCAGGTCACTGTGTACAGTGGACTGACATACATCTCCCCTTGAACTTGGAGTGTTTAACTGTTTGATGCAGACTGCCCAGCAACAGCAGTGATAAGATGGACAGGACTGAGTGAGTTTCCTGGAGGAGAAGAACTGTGTCAGGAAAGAGTTTAAAAAGAGCAGAAATGGGGTGCACAGTGGCCATCTGCCAAAAACCCTGAAAAGGTTGATCAGACAGCTTGTTGCTAAAAGCATGTCCAATGTTTACCAATAAACACGTTTGCAGTCATATGAACATCTTCTGGGAACGAGGAAAGCAATATGGAACTGAACCTAGTTTGTTGAAACACCAAATTTCATTAGAAGGGCCAAGCAGTGGCTTTATAAGTAAGGAGAATAGAAGATGACATCTATCATATGCTTTTAAGGTCATCGGGAAGATGCCCCTCCCTTCAAAACAAACACACCCCTCTTCCACCACCCCCATCCCACCAAGACCCCAACGATTCCAGTGATAGAGATTTAGTTCTTTCAGGCTGCATCTTTTCTAGGCTTCTCCTTTAACATGTAAATACCTTTAAAATGGGTACCCTGTTAACACCTAATATCTTACCGGTCATGACCTTTTCAGCTTGCTTTCAGCCCTGATCCCACAGAAGAGCTTTGGAAGAGGGGGATGGTTAGGATGAGTAAAGGGGAACAAAGGGCCCAGGTAGGGAACTAGGAACAGCCTTCCCTGCTCCATGAAGGGTGGGCCCATGCTAAGATGCACACGAATCTGCAAAACCAGCTAATGAAAATTCCCCTTTTTAAGCATAAAACCTTGTTTTTATATCAAGTCTTCGGGTATTTGACTCTGGCAATTCCTCTCAATTTCTCTAAATCATTATTAGAAGGTAGAATAAGCTTGAAGAACTGGTGTTTAAATGATGTCTGTGTCTTGTGTGTGTGTGTGTGTATATGTGTGTGTGTGTGTGTAATTCCCTACAGCCCCTGAAATAAATAGAGACTAAGCTTAGCAATAGTTAATTTACTATAAATAAATATGCTAAGCAATGTGAGTTACTTACCAGTCTCTTCACCATAAATGTCCTACGTGAAAACTGACCCCTGCTTGACACCTCAGCTATTTTAAAGCTACATGTACAAATTCCTCAGCTCTGCTAATCTGTAAAGTCTAAAATGTCCTTGCTTCTAGGCTCTGTGGGACTCTTCTGACAAGGAAAGTTGGTGTCAGGGAATAATTAGGTTCTCTTGGAGAGGGGGAGGGAAATGTCAAGAGCTTATTATTTCTGGTCACCTTGTTAGACATTTATATTGAAATGCTGTAGAAAATAACACAGACGTGCAGAATATTCAAGTCAGTGAGAATAATTGTATTGGCTACAGAGAAATTAATTCATTTCACTTCAAAGCAACTAACTGTTTAGTTTTAGAGCACAGACTCCAAGTAAAACAGAAATATACCAGATTAGTCTCTCCGTAGAGGACTGAGCAAAAAGGCTAGGTCTCACTGTCTCAAACAAATTGGCTATCGGACATAGATGAAATGTTTACACCAGTAACCTCCTTTACCCCATCCCTTGAAAGAATGTTATAGATCTTACACATACTCTTCAGCCTATCTCTCTTAATCTATCCCCACGAAGATCTAAATATGTAAGCCATGAAGAAGAGGTTCATAGCAGATGTGATTTTGTCGGAATGAATAAAGACTAGTTTGTAATTCACAATCCCCTTAAACAGAATATGACTCTCAAGAGAAACCGTTATTTCTGCCTCTGATAAGTGCAGAATAATTGACTATTTCTATATCCAAATCCCAAAGTGGTCAGCTCTTAGATAAATTAAATGTAAATTAATAAAATGATGACATTTTCATTTTTACATGGAGACTGCCACTTGGGAATATGGGGAGAGAAAAATCTCTAAGAAACCTGAGCAAAACAAGAAGCCTGAGGTATAGATGTCTATGAATGATAAGCCAGGGCTCTTACTGAGATTTACTTGATCAGTTGGCAGGTAAGGTTGTAAGGTGATGTTGTATGCCCTGTTTCGTTACACTGTAATCACTGGGGCAAGTAGTGTCTATGGGGTACTCAGCATTGAAAGGTGGGTGTATCTCAGCTTGAGTTAGTGAGAACACTTAGCCCAGAGATATGAGATGGAGACATGAAATTACAACATGCATATCCAAATGTCACTATAAAAGCATTACTACATTTCTCAACATTTCATACTTTTGCATATAGACAAGGAATTTTACTAACATTCTCTCTCTCCCTCATCCCCCCTCCCCCCCCAATTATCCTTTGCATAGCTGAATAACTGATCAAACTCACAGCTCCTGATTTACACTTAGAGAAATCAAGAAACGGGGAGGTTAAATTATTTGCTCAAGGTCACCAAGAGCAGAGATGGATTTAGAAATGACTGCTTCTTGATTCTCTGGGCACTGCCTCTCCTCACTTTAGCATGAATGTCAAATATTTTTATTTGAATTAAATTTTATTTTGGATTTCTATCTGCATGCAAAGTGCACATGGACTGTGTATCTCAGTCCTATGGCTGGAAGCAGCAGCTTGCTATTTCTAGCAGGCAGTTCCATCCCCTTCTGGAACAAGTTTCCATGGGGCCCCAGGCCTGGCTTCAGAAGCTGGTTCCAGGTTCTACAGGGTGTGTGTGTGTGTGTGTGTGTGTGTGTGTGTGTGTGTGTGCACACTTGTGGTGTGTGTGCACTAAGCCGATCTTGAGGGCCTGAGTGGGTCAGGACCCCTGTGAGGGTAGCATCTTTACATCGATCCCACACAAAGGAGCAGAAGTCACGTAGCTCAGATCAGGCTCCTGTTCCCCAGCTCCTACATGCCGTCCTGCCCATGTCCCTGCAGAGACCCCCTGGGGAGGCTTCAAAAGGGAGCCTTTGGCTGACAAGGCATCGACTTGTCACCAGCAGAATGTGCCTTCCCAAGATGGCACAGAGGGTACAACCCTTTATACACAGTGACTCATCTGTAATCTCTAGCTAACAGGGAATTTAAGCAAAATCCGCTTTAAAAGACCAAAGTGTGTGAAACTGGAGGTCAGCCTGGGGCAGAAACTATTCATGTCAGTGGGAGGGCTGGGGCCAGAGCCTAAACTTTTTGCCTGTGATGCTCTTTCATCATCTGCAAGCCATTGGCTCTTCGTGTTCTCCTGCCCTTTTCAGCCACCATTTTAATCATCGGCCTTGTGGCTTTTCATTTCTGCTGCCCAATGTCACTCAACTCCTCCTCCTTCCCCAGCCTCCCAAGCCAGGGCCAAAGGTGATTTAAGGTCCTTGAAAATTCACTTTAGTCTCCCACAAGGTGAACTGTTGCTTTCTGATGAAGCCTCACAACCCCAATGAGCTTGTGAAAATATTCCACACAAAAATAGCCTCGCGCTAACTGTGTTAAAGTCAAAAGTTTTCACATTAGCCTCAAATTACTCCCTCTGGTTTTCCTCCAAGCTTACAAGATACAGTTAATCATTTCTGGATCTTTCCAAAGAATGCTATGAGTTGATCCAAGGGCTTTTTTTTTTTTTTTTTAAACAATGTCTCATAAGACTCACAACAGTTAGGTTTGGAACACTTACTGAAAACTACAGACTCGCTCTCCCTTCCTCACTCACTTTGGATGGGTAATAAGGTGGTAAGAAAATTTGAGAGCACAGCCCTCTGAAAGGATCGACTTTATAGTGAATGGCAGGATGCACGACTCCTGGCTTCTTCCTCCAAAGGCTGGGTTGCTTAGAAGCCAGTCCTGGGAGACCGGCATCAGGGAATCTTGAATGGAGCCTTAAATTCACCCTAGGCTGGGCCCAAACCCTTGGAGTTCCCGCCATCCTGACTCTGTCTCCAAACAATCTTCCAAACACAGAATGCCCTGAGGTGGGTCCCTGAGCAGCTCTCACAGGGTAACTTTGATTCTTCCTAAACTTCAGAACTAATTCACCAAGTAAACTCCAGAACCAGTACAAGTCATCACTCTGTTGCAGCCTTTCCAAGGGTCTCGTCTGGGCTACCTTCAGGATTACCACTGGGGGAGGACATTGTCTCCTTTGAAGTCAAGACGTTAAGGGCAACAGAGTTTACTTCGGGGATATTCTATTGTCTGGCCTCAAATATAGTCTTTCATTCTGTGCAGGTAAAATGAAGCTGCCCATGAGTGAGGTGACAGGAGAGTTATGTATGAGCAAGAGGTGCTTTTTTTTTTTTTGAGAGAATATATCTACATACATGTGTATAAAATAAAGTAAGAAGGGAATAGTAATAATAAATAATAGCCAGAGTAACATAGCACCTTACATACCTGGGAAAGTTTGCCGGTGTGTGTTTTATTGTGGTAAAACGTACAAAAAATTTACCATTTAAGCCACATTTCAGGGTAGAGTTTGATGTCATTCAGTCCATTCACATTGTTGTGCAGCCATCACCACCATCCATCTCCAGAACTTTATCATCTTCCCAAACTGAAACTCTGTACCCATTAAACAATAACCCCCATTTCCCCCTCCTCTCCACCCCTGGCAACCACCATTCTACTTTCTGTCTCTGTGGATTTGATTACTCTAGGTACCTCATATTACTGGAATCCTTCAATATCTGTCCTTTTGTGAAGTTATAAGCACTCTAGGTATATGAACTTTTTAATCATAATACTATCTCTGTAAGGTAAGATTACTAACCCATTTTACAGATGAGGAAATTGAAATACAGATAGGTTAAGGGAGAAGCAGAAAGTAAATGTTCAGAGAGAAGGGCAAGGTCTCCCTTCCTTAGGTTCTCTGTCCCCAGGGGTCTACGCGGCACTTAAAGCAAACAATCCTCTTGTTGGAGGCCCATCAGAGCACCTGCCGGCCCCATCTCTGTGTCCACATAAGGGCTGAGCAACTGGACAGGGCACTCCCGCAGGAAAGAAGAGGGAACGTGCTGAAGGAGTTAAGTGTCTCCTGTCCCCACCTCACCGCCCTCCCAGCACTCCTCGCAGGCTGAGCTGATGACCCGGACAGGATCCGAGCCAAAGGGCTAATCCATCACAAAATGGATGTTCTATTTTGGGCAGGCGGTAGGAGCAGATGCCCAGAGCCTGCACACCGCGGAGGCAGCGCACAGGGACGTGCCCACACAGGCCCTTTCGCACTCACGACTCCACCCGCTGCCCAGTGAGGAGAAACGGACTGCACGGAGGCAGCCGGTTCCCTGCTGAAGCCTTAGGACAATCAAAACTAGACTTGCTGGCGCCACTGGAATCTCTTAGGTGGGCCCTTCTGAGAAACCCAACTCTCTTACCTCGACTATGTTTAGAACTTGCAAAAACCACATCCGTTACCTCACTTTCCTTACAAATCCATCCCACTCCTTACCTCTTTTTTAAAAATTTTTATTTAAAATTTTATTTTATTTTATTATTAAAATTTTTATTTACAGTGTTGTGTTAGTCTCTACTGTACAGCAAAGTGAATCAGCTGTACGTATACATATATCCCTTCTTTTTTGGATTTCCTTCCCATTTAGGTCACCACAGAGCACTGAGTAGAGTTCCCTGTGCTATACGGTCAGTTCTCATTAGTTATCTATTTTATACATAGTATCAATAGTTTATATATGTCAGTCCCAATCTCCCAATTCCTCCCACCCCCCCATACCACATTTTCTTTATCTATTCATCTATCAGTGGACACTTAGGTTGTTTTCATGTCTTGGCTATTTTAAATAATGCTGCAGTGAACACAGATATACGAATATATCTCTCCAAGACCAAGCTTTCAATTGTTTTGTGTATAGGCCCAGAAGCAGAACTGGTGGATCCTATGGTAGCTCCATTTTTAACTCTTTGGGTAACCTCCATACTGATTTCCATAGTGGC
>NC_041224.1:103430420-103471861 GCF_002837175.3 Physeter macrocephalus | reverse complement strand
GTGTGTGTGTGTGTGTGTGTGTGTGTGTGTGTGTGTGTGCACACTTGTGGTGTGTGTGCACTAAGCCGATCTTGAGGGCCTGAGTGGGTCAGGACCCCTGTGAGGGTAGCATCTTTACATCGATCCCACACAAAGGAGCAGAAGTCACGTAGCTCAGATCAGGTTCCTGTTCCCCAGCTCCTACATGCCGTCCTGCCCATGTCCCTGCAGAGACCCCCTGGGGAGGCTTCAAAAGGGAGCCTTTGGCTGACAAGGCATCGACTTGTCACCAGCAGAATGTGCCTTCCCAAGATGGCACAGAGGGTACAACCCTTTATACACAGTGACTCATCTGTAATCTCTAGCTAACAGGGAATTTAAGCAAAATCCGCTTTAAAAGACCAAAGTGTGTGAAACTGGAGGTCAGCCTGGGGCAGAAACTATTCATGTCAGTGGGAGGGCTGGGGCCAGAGCCTAAACTTTTTGCCTGTGATGCTCTTTCATCATCTGCAAGCCATTGGCTCTTCGTGTTCTCCTGCCCTTTTCAGCCACCATTTTAATCATCGGCCTTGTGGCTTTTCATTTCTGCTGCCCAATGTCACTCAACTCCTCCTCCTTCCCCAGCCTCCCAAGCCAGGGCCAAAGGTGATTTAAGGTCCTTGAAAATTCACTTTAGTCTCCCACAAGGTGAACTGTTGCTTTCTGATGAAGCCTCACAACCCCAATGAGCTTGTGAAAATATTCCACACAAAAATAGCCTCGCGCTAACTGTGTTAAAGTCAAAAGTTTTCACATTAGCCTCAAATTACTCCCTCTGGTTTTCCTCCAAGCTTACAAGATACAGTTAATCATTTCTGGATCTTTCCAAAGAATGCTATGAGTTGATCCAAGGGCTTTTTTTTTTTTTTTTTAAACAATGTCTCATAAGACTCACAACAGTTAGGTTTGGAACACTTACTGAAAACTACAGACTCGCTCTCCCTTCCTCACTCACTTTGGATGGGTAATAAGGTGGTAAGAAAATTTGAGAGCACAGCCCTCTGAAAGGATCGACTTTATAGTGAATGGCAGGATGCACGACTCCTGGCTTCTTCCTCCAAAGGCTGGGTTGCTTAGAAGCCAGTCCTGGGAGACCGGCATCAGGGAATCTTGAATGGAGCCTTAAATTCACCCTAGGCTGGGCCCAAACCCTTGGAGTTCCCGCCATCCTGACTCTGTCTCCAAACAATCTTCCAAACACAGAATGCCCTGAGGTGGGTCCCTGAGCAGCTCTCACAGGGTAACTTTGATTCTTCCTAAACTTCAGAACTAATTCACCAAGTAAACTCCAGAACCAGTACAAGTCATCACTCTGTTGCAGCCTTTCCAAGGGTCTCGTCTGGGCTACCTTCAGGATTACCACTGGGGGAGGACATTGTCTCCTTTGAAGTCAAGACGTTAAGGGCAACAGAGTTTACTTCGGGGATATTCTATTGTCTGGCCCCAAATATAGTCTTTCATTCTGTGCAGGTAAAATGAAGCTGCCCATGAGTGAGGTGACAGGAGAGTTATGTATGAGCAAGAGGTGCTTTTTTTTTTTTTGAGAGAATATATCTACATACATGTGTATAAAATAAAGTAAGAAGGGAATAGTAATAATAAATAATAGCCAGAGTAACATAGCACCTTACATACCTGGGAAAGTTTGCCGGTGTGTGTTTTATTGTGGTAAAACGTACAAAAAATTTACCATTTAAGCCACATTTCAGGGTAGAGTTTGATGTCATTCAGTCCATTCACATTGTTGTGCAGCCATCACCACCATCCATCTCCAGAACTTTATCATCTTCCCAAACTGAAACTCTGTACCCATTAAACAATAACCCCCATTTCCCCCTCCTCTCCACCCCTGGCAACCACCATTCTACTTTCTGTCTCTGTGGATTTGATTACTCTAGGTACCTCATATTACTGGAATCCTTCAATATCTGTCCTTTTGTGAAGTTATAAGCACTCTAGGTATATGAACTTTTTAATCATAATACTATCTCTGTAAGGTAAGATTACTAACCCATTTTACAGATGAGGAAATTGAAATACAGATAGGTTAAGGGAGAAGCAGAAAGTAAATGTTCAGAGAGAAGGGCAAGGTCTCCCTTCCTTAGGTTCTCTGTCCCCAGGGGTCTACGCGGCACTTAAAGCAAACAATCCTCTTGTTGGAGGCCCATCAGAGCACCTGCCGGCCCCATCTCTGTGTCCACATAAGGGCTGAGCAACTGGACAGGGCACTCCCGCAGGAAAGAAGAGGGAACGTGCTGAAGGAGTTAAGTGTCTCCTGTCCCCACCTCACGGCCCTCCCAGCACTCCTCGCAGGCTGAGCTGATGACCCGGACAGGATCCGAGCCAAAGGGCTAATCCATCACAAAATGGATGTTCTATTTTGGGCAGGCGGTAGGAGCAGATGCCCAGAGCCTGCACACCGCGGAGGCAGCGCACAGGGACGTGCCCACACAGGCCCTTTCGCACTCACGACTCCACCCGCTGCCCAGTGAGGAGAAACGGACTGCACGGAGGCAGCCGGTTCCCTGCTGAAGCCTTAGGACAATCAAAACTAGACTTGCTGGCGCCACTGGAATCTCTTAGGTGGGCCCTTCTGAGAAACCCAACTCTCTTACCTCGACTATGTTTAGAACTTGCAAAAACCACATCCGTTACCTCACTTTCCTTACAAATCCATCCCACTCCTTACCTCTTTTTTAAAAATTTTTATTTAAAATTTTATTTTATTTTATTATTAAAATTTTTATTTACAGTGTTGTGTTAGTCTCTACTGTACAGCAAAGTGAATCAGCTGTACGTATACATATATCCCTTCTTTTTTGGATTTCCTTCCCATTTAGGTCACCACAGAGCACTGAGTAGAGTTCCCTGTGCTATACGGTCAGTTCTCATTAGTTATCTATTTTATACATAGTATCAATAGTTTATATATGTCAGTCCCAATCTCCCAATTCCTCCTACCCCCCCATACCACATTTTCTTTATCTATTCATCTATCAGTGGACACTTAGGTTGTTTTCATGTCTTGGCTATTTTAAATAATGCTGCAGTGAACACAGATATACGAATATATCTCTCCAAGACCAAGCTTTCAATTGTTTTGTGTATAGGCCCAGAAGCAGAACTGGTGGATCCTATGGTAGCTCCATTTTTAACTCTTTGGGTAACCTCCATACTGATTTCCATAGTGGCAACACCAATTACATTCTCACTAACAGTGCACAGAAAAAGGAACCTTTAGCTCCATATCCTCACTAATGCTTGTTATTTCTTGTCTTTTTTTTTTAACATCTTTATTGGAGTATCATTGCTTTACAATGGTGTGTTAGTTTCTGCTTTATAACAAAGTGAATCAGTTATACATATACGTGTGTTCCCATATCTCTTTCCTCTTGCGTCTCCCTCCCTCCTATCCTCCCTATCCCACCCCTCTAGGTGGAAACCACTCCTTACCTCTTGATCCACCCTCCTGCCTCTCCACTTCCACTCCCATGACAGCGGATTTTTCTCCTAAATCCATATGGTAGCCTGCCCCAGTCCACACTCCAGGATGGAATTGATGACTGGCCGTCAATCACCACCCTAGTCTCTAAATTAAGAAAAGGAAATCAACTCACGGCTGCTGCCCCCAGGGTAGTCCCATCTCAGGGTGTTTCCGTGGCGGCCGGAAGTCCTCGCTTCCTGTTGCGGAGCAGCACCTTTGTGCCCCTGTGGAGATTATGTCCTGCAGCCTCCTCCCTCCCATAACCTTTGACCATTTGTTTCCCTGCTTGCATTGAGCTGGACAGAGCAGCCCAGTGATTCCTTCAGTGACTTCACTCTCAAGATAGGTCAGGGAGGGGAGTGGAAAAAAAAAAGGAAAAACAGTGGTGGGGCACAGTGGGTTAGAAAGCCTAATTTTGAAAGGAAATCGCCTTTGAAATCAATCTACATGGCTTGACAACTCCTTTGTAGGTATCAGTCCCCCCGCAAGCAGAAAGAAGCATATTTTGGATTACGGAGAAAAGCATTTTTACAGGTTTCATTAGAGATTCTGTGAGAGAGTTTTACAAAGCTAAAGCTTTAAATAACTAAGTATCTGAAATGGAAGTTTTGACAATATTTAGAGGGGAAAGGGATTGTCTCTGGTTCTGTGGGTATTTGGGGCCTATATAATGGAATCACTTTGCTGTACACTTGAACCTAACACAGCTTTGTTAAATTAACTACGCTTCAATTTTTTTTTTTTTTTTTTTTTTGGTACGTGGGCCTCTCACCGTTGTGGCCTCTCCTCCCCTGCATCAGCAGGCGGACTCTCAACCGCTGTGCCACCAGGGAAGCCCCTACGCTTCAATTTTTTTTAAAGTGGTTGGCTGGTATTGTTTTCCTGTAAATTTTCTAATCCTACCAGTGTGTTTGCCTAACCCAGTTACTACTTCATGTTTTCCCTGTTTCTATCTAGACCACTCATTTCTCTAAGAATCTGTCAGTGGAGTCCTAGCTGGACTTCAGTGCATGGAAACTTGGGTCCTCCTGCTGCCCTCTGCCCTCTGCCAACTTCCCAGGCCTCCTACTCGACCCACACAAGCAACAGACGACAGAGGAGAGGTGTCTTACCAAACGGGGCACGGGAAGCATATTTGATACTTTGATGGTATATAAACAATCCAGGCCATGAGTGGATGACAAACACTGCCTTAGGTGAGCTAATGGTACGTGCGTGTTTCATGCCGGAGAACCCGGAAATAATCCGCTCCTGCCTCATTTGCTCTTAAAAAGCTACTCACCTCTACCACTACCACTCAGCCCTCCACTTGATTGGCCCTTTGCTGTTTCTCTGCTTCAGCTGCAGGCTCGCTCTCTGAGCTTTGGCTTTTCTTACAGACTCTATCCCCCAACCTCCACCCCAGCACATGGAACCCCTGCTTTTACCCCCAAAGCTATATTGATTTCATTGGTATAATGGAAAACAAGAGCTGAGTATGTTCTGGAGATCAGTTAATGCAGTGATTTTTTTTTTGTTAATAAACTTATTTATTTTTGGCTGTGTTGGGTCTTCGTTGCTGCACGTGGGCTTTCTCTAGTTGTGGCGAGCAGGGGCTACTCTTCTCTGCGGCACCCAGGCTTCTAATTGTGGTGGCTTCTCTTGTTGCGGAGCACAGGCTCTAGGCACGCGGGCTTCAGTAGTTGTGGCACGTGGGCTCAGTAGTTGTGGCTGGTGGTGGGCTTTCTCTAGTTGTGGCGAGCAGGGGCTACTCTTCTCTGCGGCACCCAGGCTTCTAATTGTGGTGGCTTCTCTTGTTGCGGAGCACAGGCTCTAGGCACGCGGGCTTCAGTAGTTGTGGCACATGGGCTCAGTAGTTGTGGCTGGTGGGCTCTGGAGCACAGGCTCAGTAGTTGTGGTGCACGGGCTTAGTTGCTCCGTGGCATGTGGGATCTTTCCGGACCAGGGCTCGAACCTGTGTCCCCTGCATTGGCAGGCGTCTTGTTAACCACTGTGCCACCAGGGAAGCCCAATGCAGTGATTTTTAAACAAGGTTCAAGGAGCCTTGGGGTTCCTCGGGTAGCAAGCAACAGAGGCCACTGAGTATGCGTGAGTGAGAAAGTACTCACAGCAGTAAGTACAGCCGTCCCTTGGTGTCCACAGGGGATTGGTTCCAGGAACCGCGAGGATACCAGAATCCTGGGATGCTCACATCCCTTACAAAAATGGTGAAATTCGGTTGGCCCTCCGCATCTGCGGGTTCAACATCCACTGATTCAACCAACTGATCTGAGGTTGCTTGAATCTGTGGATGCAAAACCCATGGATACAGGGGTGACTGTTATCTGGAAAAATAGAGGCTTTAAAAGTGCTTTAATGCACGCATACATATTTATCAACCAGAACAAAAGACTGTTATCTGTTTTATGTATTGGGCTACTTCACTGTGTGATAAAGGGTTCTATTATTTAAAAAGTGGTTCCATTCTATCCTTTCATTATCCACAGGAGTGTGCCCAGGTGGGATATCCATGCCTGTGTTAATCCACACAGAAGAGATCACTCCTGGTTCCAGCCCAAACAATGAGGACAGAACCTCATGACTCCATCCCGGCCAAGGTGGATTATTGCCAAGAATAACCTGGCATCTGGGGATTCAAACTCTTTGCCTTTAATCTCTGCTATTCCAGTAAAGGCTGAGTTGGAGATGTCACAGGGAAGCTCAGCAGGCTGAGGACAGTAAATGCACTCTAGGACTTGGGTGGAACTAGAGCATGGCTTGAAAACGATCACAGTGATAAACCATGGTAGCAGCTTTCTTTAAACAAACATGCACAGTGCTAAATCCTTTTGCATTAGGACTTGAATTTTGTTTCTGTATACTCGTGGATTCCTAAGACTCACCCAAATCCCCTTCAGCTTGTACCTTTTTCTTCAGAATGAGTGTTTCCTCCGGAGCCTAAATGCATGTGTATTATTAAATATCCCTGCTGTTTTTTGGAGAAGGATGACTATGTTCTTTACTCTCAAAGCAACTCACACAGAACACTATGTATACTAAAGACATACACTCATACACTGCTGGTGGGAATGTAAATTGGTGCAGCCACTGTGGAAAACAGTATGGAGGTTTCTCAAAAAACTAAAAATAGAACTACCATATGACCCAGCGATTCCACTCCTGGGCACATATCTGAAAAAATGAAAACACTAACTTGAAAACATACAGGCACACCAGTGTTCATAGCAGCACTATTTACAATTGCCAAGATATGGAAGCAACCTGTGTCCATCAGGTTTTGAATTCATAAAGAAGATGTTTTATATATATACAATGGAATACTACTCAGCTATAAGAAAGAATGAAATTTTGCCATTTGCAGCAACATGAATGGACTTGGAGGGCATTATGTTAAGTGAAATAAGTCAGACTGAGAAGACAAATACTGTATGATATCTCTTATATGTGGAATCTAAAAAATACAACAAGCTAGTGAATATAACAGAAAAGAAGCCGACTCACAGATATAGAGGACAAACTAGTGGTTACCAGTGGAGAGAGGGAAGGGGAGGTGGGGAAATATAGGGTTAGGGGACTAATAGGTACAAACTATTAGGTATAAAATAAACTACAAGCATATGCTGTACAACACGGGGAATATAACCAATATATTATAATAACTATAGATGGAGTATACCCTTTAAAAATTGTGAATCATTGTATATTATACCTATAACTTATGTAATATTGTACATCAACTATACTTTATTTAAAAAAAAAAACCAACTACAGTCCCTAAGGGAATCCCAGACTCACGCTGGATCTACAGTGGTTGCTAATGTGTATAACTCAGAGTATGATAATAATGATGATCGTAATAATACGATTTATGGAGCCCTTCTATATACCCAATGCAATGCTATGTACTGTATATTTAATACAAGAAGGAACATATCCAAGGTCAAAGTTTAGATGTGGCAGAAGTGGGATTCAAGCAAAAATTATCTGACTCCAAAACCCATATTCTTAATCTCAATGCTATGTATTGTTATGTTGCCCTCAGTGGAACCAGACACAGGCCTCACTAAATGGTGGTGATCAAGGTTGAGAGAGTATAAGAAGAGAGGAACCTCATCTTGACTTAAACTTCTCTGGGCTTCTACTCTCAATACCAAAAGACTCCTTCATTGACTAATAATGAGATGAAAAGCAGCGTGTGCTCAAGAGATTTATTTTGGATCCAGCAGTCCCTTGGCATGTCCTGTTGAAATAGTCAAATACCTAAGGCATTGCTCAGACCCAGCTGCCAGTGCCTGCCCTGTAGTCACTAAGCCATAAAGGAAAGAGATCCCACCTGACACAAGCTAAGAGAGTCCCCAGCCAAATTAAGGAGAAAACAAGAGACTCAAGAAAGATGGATGGCATCTGAATAGCTCACACATTCAGCTGTTGTGCATTGAGTGCATAACTGAGTGCTGAGCTCTGGCATTCAGCTCCTCCCCCTCCCCACACCCATCCCTCCATCAACCAGTTGTCAGGCCAACTGCAGAGACAACTGGTGGCCCTCTTTTTCCCCAATATACATATATATTTGACTCTGAGTACACATTAATTTCACTTAGCGACTGATATAAAGAATAGGTTTTACGGTAGAGAAATAATGACCTCAGATGAAAAATGAAAGAAGATGAAAGAAGGAACAGAGTGCACAAATGTGTCAGTGTCAGGGCCTTGCTAGGGCATTTATCCCAGTGGGATCCATTTAGAGGTGGTGTAGAATAGTGAGTCACAAATTTTATAGTGCACAAAAATCACCTGAGGATCTTATTAAAGGGTAGAATTTAACACATTAGGTTGGGCCTGGGATTCTGCACTTCTATTAAGCATCCAGGTAACAGCACTGGGGCTTGTCTGAGGACCATACCTCAAAAAGCAAAGGCTTAGCCTAAGAAGAGAGGGACAGAGATCAGATGAGTGTGGAGGAAAGAGAGGGAAGAGCAGCCCCCTAAAAGACACTCCTGAGTTGCTACAAAACAGGGAAAGTAGGAAGGGAAGGATGTGGGCTCTGCCTTATTCTGGCAAAATTACATAAGAATCTAATTCTCCTCAGAATTTGTAGGCTAAACTAGGGAAGTCTTGGTCCTATATGGGTTATTGCTGTAGAATGGTCTAGATGAGTGCTTCTCAGTCCTGGTTGCATTTTAGAATCACTAGAGTACTGAAAATTTCTTCATGCTAGATTTCCATCCAAAGAATTAAAACCTTAATACTGGAGGTAGGGCCCAGATCCCAGTTTGTTGGTTTGTTTGTTTTAATCTCTCCAGGCTGAGAACCCTTGATCTAACTGTTCCCTGTGGCAAAGGTTACTCTGGACAAAGAAGTCCATAGTCTGGCTGGAACAGGGCTAACCCCAGAGTCTGACTCAATGGAACAAGTTGCCCTACTTAGCTGAAGAACCGAAGCTTGATCATTTTGCTATTTTGGGATTGCTTGTCTCTACTTGCAGATGATTTTCAGAGTGATACCCGGTAGGCTCATGAACATAACAGTCCCAAACCAATGTCTGGTGACAAAACTTCCTTGCCTTTCTTGGATAGTCTATTTTTCCCTTTCTTGTTTTATTTGTTACTCAAAGTCATGCTGTTTGGATAAAGTTTCTCTTCGAAGTCTGGGGAGACTATTAAGTTTTTGGCCATAGGAATGTCGCTTAGATCCAATCTGTGGCCTCCAGATCTCCTTTTCAAAAAAAATTTAAAAAAAAATTTTTTTAATTAAAAAAAAATTTTTTTTAATATTTTATTTATTTATTTTTGGCTGTGTTTGGTCTTCGTTGCTGCTTGTGGGGCTTTCTCTAGTTGCGGCGAGCGGGGGTTACTCTTCGTTGCGGTGCGTGGGCTTCCCATTGCGGTGGCTTCTCTTGCTGCGGAGCACGGGCTCTAGGCACGAGGGCTCAGTAGTTGTGGCACGTGGGCTCAGTCTTTGTGTCTCGCTGGCTCTAGAGCACAGGCTCAGTAGTTGTGGCGCACGGGCTTAGTTGCTCCGCGGCATGTGGGATCTTCCCAGACCAGGACTCGAACCCGTGTCCCCTGCATTGGCAGGCGGATTCTTAACTGCTGCGCCACCAGGGAAGTCTCTATACATTTTTTATACTCTATAATAGTGCTGCCCAGTAGAACTTTCTGCAATGATGAAAGTGGTCTACCATCTTTACTGTCCAAGATCATAGCCACTAGCTACATGTGAGTGCTGAGTACTTGGAACATGGCTAGTACAACAAAGGAACTGAGTTTTTTATTGTACTGAATTCATTCAATTTACATTACAAAGTCCAATGTGGCTAGTGGCTACCACACTGGACAGAGCAGACAATGCCTGCACTTTGCACAAAGTAGACGCTCAGTAATATTTATTGGCTGGATGGATGAATAAGTGATTACATGAACCAAACTATAAACTATGCCTGTTACAGTGCTGATACTTCTATAAGTAGATAATTTTACAATCTACCTACACAGGTGGACAGTAACTACTTTCCTGTTGTGTTATACTCTGTAGTAGTTTTCTTGCTACAGGAAAAATAGCAAATGCTAAAACAAATAAACCCAATTCTATATTTAGGTCTCACTTTTTCTTTGCTCAATATAAATTCATTCTGACTCTGAGGTCAGCCTCTTTTGTTTTTCAGAAATAAAAAAAAACAACTGTGATGTACATTTTTTATTTAATGGTGGGTTCTCTTTATGACATTTCCCTTTAGGAATGAAAGAGAAAGAGATAAGCTATTGTCCGTGCAGCCACAAGCAAATTCAACCGTCTTCCTCGGCACTGAAGAGAAATGTCAAAAAAGATTAATCATACATTAGAGATGCATGGACATGTTATCCCTGTCATATATCGAAGGACTCGGTTGTGCTTAAATACTTGTAGACCATCATGAGATAGTTAGGGACTTGGCAGCCTTGAAATAATGTTTATATCAGTAGCTCTATGACCGCAACTGTCTCAATACAAAGATAGAAGCAAATATTTCATGGATACTTCATCTGAATGGTAATTATTTTTGAGGCTATTGGGACTTGTAAAAGAATATCTTCATGTTGTTGAATTTATTTCTTCATCATTTTATGTTTTTAAAACATCACATTTGAAGAAGGCGTTATACATTTGGGTCAATTTTCTCTTCCTGGGATGACAATTAAGGAACCAAGATAAAATGAAGTCATAAGAAGATTCCCAAAACAGGAGGAGGAGGGAAACTTATATTCAATCTGAACAGAAGGAGTCTGGGATTTTAAGAACTGAGTAACCCAAAACATTATGCTAAGCAAAATAAGCCAGATGCAAAAGGACAAATATCATATTATATTACTTATATGAAATACCTAGAATGGGCAAATTCTTAGAGATAGAGAGTAGATTCAAGGTTACAAGGGACTGGGGAGAGGAAGGACTGGGAAATATTGCTTAATGGTTGCAGAGTTTCTGTTTGCAGGAGAAGGGGTGGGGAAGGGAGGATGAAAAAGTCTTGGAAATAGATAGTGGTGATAGTTGCACAACATCATGAATATAATCGATGCCATTAAATCTTACACTTAAAATTTGTTAAAATGACAATTTTTATGTTATATATATTTTATCATAATAAGAAAAAAAAATAATTGGGTAACCCAGTAGGTCTCACTTAAAAGAAAAATAACACTCTTTGGGAGAGGTCAACAGCCAAGTTTAACCCAGGTATTTAGCTCAGCAAAGTCATATAGAAAACATTTAACTTCCAGACTTTGATTTTGACAAGTAACATTTTATAGGGAAACAAGGATGTCCTCCAAACAACAGCAATGAAATAATATCCAAAGGCATTAAATAGGAGGCAGAGAAAGGATGTTATTAGATTTTGGGAAAGGCTGCTGTAGGGCATCCTTCACCTTTAGGTGATATACTGGAAGACAGCTATATCCTCCCATAAACATCTCTTGGGGCCATGAGGAGAAAAATAATAGGCTGGGACCAGTGAACTGACTTAATGCGGCATTTCTTGAGTTTTTATGTGACTGTGGTATGACATTAGTACCAGAAAGGACTCTCATGGCCATTTATTCATCCCTTTGACTTGAAGCAGGATCTCAAGCCATCTCAGCTGAGAACTTACACTTTTCTTAAAGACCTCCAAAATCCCTTGGCTATCTAATTGACATCTCCTAATGAGAGCTTAAACCACTCCTTTTTTCCTGCCTAATTGGAAGTAGATGGAAAGCCATCATCATCTTGTTGTCACTGTCAAGTTTCTCATCTGTCTCTTATAACACAGAGCCCAGAAATGAATAAGGTATTTTAGGAAGGATATAACAAATGGTGCATTTCCTGTATGTAGCAGTCTGGGTTCAGGCAGGGAAGCAGAGCCAAGATGATGATGACAGGCCTAAGGGATTTATTATAGGAATGAGACCATCACTAGTACGGGAGAAGTTAATAAAGGTCTAGAAGGAAGAGTCAGAGGATTAAAGAAAGAATCACCAACTAGTCCATTTGAAGAACTGATACGGACGGACATGTCGGACCTTTGAGGGAAATCTGAGAAGCCAGGCCTGTCTAGCTGACAACGTAGGACCTTAAGGAGGAGCTCATGGGAAGGCCTAAGGTCCGCTCATGGCGGTGCCTCTGTGCAGCTATCTAGGGCCATAACCAAGCACTGTGGAGGTTAAGAAGATGACCAGGAAGCAGAGCAGAAGAGAACAAGGACCAGCTGGAACCTGCCAGATGCCTTGCTTTTGCCCATCCCCATATCTGATCACACAACATTCGTGATTTGGTGTGCTTCCATCTTCCAAATCTCACACAAGTTTCTTCTTTGTCCAACTCTAACTCTGGACCATGTAATTATAAGCATAACCCAAGTTGAAATAGCACAATCTGACATATTGTATCACCTTTCTGTCTTGCAACTAATGTCTAGACTTAGCTTAAATAAAGGTACTGAAAATATTCCTTAAATCGGAATATAGAAAGCTCTTACCCACCCTCTTCTTGCCCTGTCCAGGTGAAGAAAAGACTGAAAATCGATTTTAAAAAACAATCAAGAATATTTCACTCCTTCCCTCCTAACACTGTTCATTTACTTCATGGTAATTGATGGTAGAAAAAGATAGCTCTTTTTTACTCCCCATCACATCAGGCTGAGTCTCAAGACTGTCATTCCACATTTTCAGTTCAATAGTGAAGCATTATCTAACAAAAAATTGAGCAGTTTCTCAACTGACTGTCTTTACCTAATGCCTAACGTCCCAAAATAGAGTATTGTTTGCAGCAACAAAAGCTTGGAAACAACCAAAATATCCATCACTAGGAGAGTGG
The DNA here is from genome assembly GCF_002837175.3 of Physeter macrocephalus. Lineage (NCBI taxonomy): Eukaryota > Metazoa > Chordata > Mammalia > Artiodactyla > Physeteridae > Physeter > Physeter macrocephalus. The sequence goes on along the minus strand of NC_041224.1, from coordinate 103,459,029 downwards.
TTAAATAAATTATGGAGCAAACATGCAATGGAATACTATGCAGCCTTTGAAAAACAATGAGCACAGTGCTATATGGACCCATCCCAATGTTATTTTGTTAAGTGAAAAGGGCAATGTGAGAATAGTGTATATTGTAGCACATAACAACGGATGCACATAATGTCTCTTATCTCTGGGGAAACTGTCTGAGGATAGAGTGGGAGAAAGAATATATAATCTTTGAATTTTATGCCATATATTTGTACTGTTTATTAGATAGATAGATAGATAGATAGGTGGATAGATAGGTAGATAGATAGAATGGGTAGATAGATAGACCTACATTTTAACAATGATATGCTCTGTGATATAGTGTGATCTGGCATATTTTACCCCCAAATCCTCTGTTCTTGGTATCAAAGATGCCCAGAAGAAAGAAGTGGTAATTATCATAATCTGTATCGTAATTAGAAAACCAAATTCATGTGCCATTGGTCAATGTACCAAAGTGTACACATATGAGAAAGGCATGGAAAGAATGTCCTACTTCCTCTACCTTGCTCATTTCATTCCTCATTGTAACCAATATTTTTGTGTATGTTTGTACATACATTTTGTCACATGAGTTTAAAGATAGATGCAAATTACCTGTTAGAAATGGTTCCTCTTTGAGACACCAGCTATTCCAAACTACAGAAAGAAGTTCTCTGTTCTGATCATCAGAATCAGTTATTAAAGGGGGGAATATCGTTATTAATCTAGGTCAGTTAAGAGGCTTATTTTGTAGCACGTCCCCCCCACCTTCTGCTGGACCACTTGCTACAGGAGGACTGGATTTGCTGTGCATCTCCTTTGTAATTCATTTCCTCTGTCTAAATTACATTTCCCTCTTTCATTCTGCCCAGATGTTTGACAGGTGCTTAGCTTCTGGAATCCCTCACCAATCGCCACACATTCTTTTTGTATGTAGTTGTCCGAGGCTCAGAAGTGAACTGCATTTTGTTTGAGAGTACAAACTGCTCTTGTACTGTACAAATCATGGCTTCCAGAGAAGAGCACATCAGTGTGGGCTTTGGGTTGATACTGATTTCCTGGGAACATGAAAGGGTTTCTCTCTGGCTCTCCCTTTCCATTTTCTCCTAGCTGTTTGTTAGCTAATGTCCTCCCTCAAAATACTCAGCTGTGATCATTGCAAAAAGGGCTCCAGGGCACGATCACATAACAGGGGTTTTCTCCTCTGGGACTACATGGACCACCTCTTAATCAATATTCAGAATTAAAGGCACTGAGAACAATTATTATGTTGGCATTTTTTAGAAGTGGTTATTAAATTTCTTTCTTACCAGCCTTGCATTTTCTTCCCTCACTGGCCCATCTGTGTGCAAAAGGACATTCACCCTTCATGAAAACCTCGGTTCTCCCACCAGCACTATGCAACTATCTCAGTTGCTTGATAAAGAACAGTGCCCTGGAGGTGAGGGTTGTCCTGGCATTTCCATGCAGCTGGGCCTTCTGTTTGCAACCCTGTCTATAATTTCCTGTTATTCTTACAGTGTGAGAAACTGCCATATTACAGGCTGTCTCCCATTAGAAATGGATTATTTACAGATCACTAAAGAATGGATGGGGCTGATACCCTGGCCACCAGCATCAGTATTTTACCGCACCTCTCCTCTTCCCCAGGTAGAAAATCCTGAAAACCCCAGCGAAGGTCATTGGTCTTATATGTCCTGTACTCTTCCTCTCTCTTACTTCACTCCAGCTGCACTGGCCTTGTTGCTGTTCCCTCTGACTCAGGGCTTTGTCGCCTGCTGGCCCCTCTACCTGGACCGCTCATCTCCCAGAGAGCCACAAGGCTCACTCCTTCACCTTCTCCAAGCCATTGTTCAAATATCACTTCCTTGTCCACCCTGTTTACAATTATAGCCCCCAGCACTTCCTATCCCAATTTCCTGTTCAATTTCTCCTTGGAGGTGCAAAACATTATATTTAAAATTTTTGTTATTGTATCACACCCATTATAAGTTCCCATAAGGGCAGGGATTTTTGTCTCTCTTCCCTTGCTGTACCCTCTTTCTCTGGTACGGAGTAGGCACTCTGGAATGAAGGCATGAATGGTCGTAACTGTAGTTCTCCTCCCATCTTGTTAGATGGGCTAACCTAAGACTTTGCCCAGAGGCATGGAGATGGTTCAAAGGAGTAGGAGCCAATACTTAGCTACAAATGGCTGTGTCCTGAGCATTTTGCATTTTGACTCTCATCATGTTGTCTGCCCAGTACCACTTCCACCCCACCAACTCCATCCATATGGTCACCATGGGAGCCTCCATTTTAACACAGCATGACCTCAGCTCCAGCCTTCGTTGTTGGGTATAGGGGTAGACTTCTTGTTCAAGCTAGACAAATGACCTGCCCCAGAAAACTTGGAATCCAGACCAGGCGATCCAAACTCAGACTGGCTGTGCTACTGAATTGAGAAAATATAAACCTGGGAACTGCTGTTGGGGGCCACGTTTTCAATTGTGCCGACTGACAAACAGGAAGCTGGTCTGCGGTAAAGAGAAGAGTAGAACGATCATGCAGAGAGGCACAGAGACGTCAAACCAAGCATGGTCCTGATGCTCTTGGAGTCCCTGCTTTCAATTTACTCTTGAGAGTCAGCTGCACTCCCATCTTAGAATTTTGAAGTACCCTTATATCCTTATACTGCAATCCCTCATTTTTTTTTAAACTAATTAAAGATGATTTCTGTCACTTGTTAAGAAAACTACTTGTTAAGATAGGAGTAGAGGATTAAGAGGTACAAATTATTGTGAATAAAATAAATAAGCTACAAGGATGTATTACACAATACAGGGAATATAGCCAGCATTTTGTAGTAACTGCTAATAGAATATAACCCTTAAAAATTGTGAATCACTACATCATACACCTGTAACTTATGTAATATTGTACATCAACCATACTTCAATTTTTAAAAATGGAAAAGAAAGAAAATTTATTATCTCATTCAATGCTGACAGAAACCTGATGGGGTAACTAATCTTTCTCTGATTTTACAGATGAGGAAGTCTTGGAAAGGTTAAGTGTCATGTCCAATTACTATTGGAAAGTGGTAGAGCTGGGATTTGATCTCAGGCCTGCCAGATTTCAGAGCCTGAGTCAAGACTTCCATTTTGTAATTCTGTCAAGTCCAATCATCCTGATGCTATGTCTTTAAAAAATTTTCTATTATAATTGAGTTATGTATAGTGAGGTGGATGGACCTAGAGTCTGTCATACAGAGTGAAGTAAGTCAGAAAGAGAAAAACAAATACCGTATGCTAACACATATATATGGAATCTAAAAAAAAAAGGTACTGATGAACCTAGGGGCAGGACAGAAATAAAGACACAGACGTAGAGAATGGACTTGAGGACACGGGGCAGGGAGGGTAAGCTGGGACAAAGTGAGAGAGTGGCATGGACATATATACACTACCAAATGTAAAATAGATAGCTAGTGGGAAGCAGCCGCATCGCACAGGGAGATCAGCTCGGTGCTTTGTGACCACCTGGAGGGGTGGGAGAGGGAGGGTGGGAGGGAGACTCAAGAGGGAGGGGATATGGGGATATATGTATACATATAGCTGATTCCCTTTGTTATACAGCAGAAACTAACACCCCATTGTAAAGCAATTATACTCTAATAAAGGTGTTAAAAATTTTTATTATAGAGATTTTACACACATAAAGTAGACAGACTAGTATGATTCCCCATGTAACAATCAGCAAGCTTCAACCATTATCCACATTCATCAATCTTGTTTCTTGATGGTCTTTTAAGCTGGGGGCCCTCAGAGAGAAAAGAAAACTCTGTAGGGTTAGAGGCCTTGGAGTGGGGTGCACAGGATGGTTGCACAGTCTCCTCCATGGGGAATTGCAGAAAAAGAAGAGGCATTGAACTCCAGAAGCACGGCCACCAAGAGCGGAGGGGCCTCCAGTGCCGTCAGAGGCAGGGAGGTGGAGCAGATCACACAAGAGGGAGTTTTTCCAGCCCCAGTGGGAAATGCTAAATATTGGAAGACTCTTTAGAGTTAAAAGAAATGCAAAGTGTAGTCCCCACCGTCCCACCTAAACAGATGGCCTGTTTGTGATAGCCAAGTAAGATTAATGCTCAGATGTTACCACTGAGACATGGTCTTGAGGGGCCTTGGTATCAGGATTCACTTGTTTTGATCTTGCTCTGGTTCCTCTCCGTCCTGGTTAATGATTTACAAGTGACACCGTGGTAACAGCTAAAGGACTCTCTCTCCCTGTTCTCTTTAAGGGCAGGAAGTAATCCTGAGCCCGAGGACAATCCCATCACCCATGATTAGAGGTGCACCCAGGACACTGTTGGAGTTGACTGGAGCTTTGTTCAATGAGATGGCAGGTCCCCAGCCTGACACTCTGCTGACAGCTGCTGTTTCCCTTCTCTCTCTCTCTCTCTCCCCCTCTCTTTCCCCTCTCTCTCTCTCCCTCATGCCAGAAGGACATTTATGTAAGTGCCACTGGCTCGGTACTGAGTAAACCAAGATAAGAAATGAAATGGCTGGACTCAGCAGGGTAGGGGAGTGCATTTTCCCACACCGAAGAAGCACAGCCCCAGAACTGCCAAGATGAGCCAGTCATTCTCAGGAGATTCTCATGCTGGTGTTTCTCCTCCCATCACGGCTCTTTGGGGCTCAGGACTTTATTCCTGGGATGGAGGCAGCTGCCAGCCCTGATACCTATCTCACAGGGGAGTTGGGAGATCAAATGAGATTGTGAATGGGGAGGCATTTTGTTAACTGCAAAATGCCGCGGCTGTTGTAAAGGATTCACATTTCTACTACTCTTTTGCATCGCACCGGGGGACCTGCCTCCTACATTCAGTCAGGCCTTCGTGCAGCCTGAAATCCAGGTCTTCTTCTTGAGGAGGAAAGCTTCAGTCAGGATCTATTTCTGAATGACAGCCGCTCCTGAAAAGAATCCACCAATATTTATGATTCACATGCGAAAATGTGTCAAACATGTTTAGTAAGCTCCCCGTGAATTCCTCATGTCTAGCAACCCAAACAGAAAAAGCAACATATGGAGCTTGTGGTTAGTTGATACCCACTCAATCTGAGTGAACAAACAAACTTGTCTATTTTTCCAAATGGGAACCTGGTACAAGTATTATTGCCTGTGTGGGAGGTAAATGATACTCTTGCTGCTTGAATTTAGTTATCTCTATTTTTTCAGAGTGAAATGTGTATTTCTGGCAAAGAGAGACGACCATTGAATCTAGTGTGTATGTCCTCTGATGTTCCAACATACCTCTATGTCCTGCCTTTTCCAATTCCAATCCTTCAACTACAGGAGTCTCTCCTCCCTCCTGAGCACATTGTATCAGGCATCACAGCGGTAACAGTTTTCTCCAGGGGAAAGCATGTGGCCATTAGCTCCACTTCAGGCAGCAAACCATGTGTGTGAGTCTGAATGAGAAGAAACCAGAGAAGAAAAAAACACTTTTTCTACTGGGCTCTCGCCTCAGATCCAGGGAGGAGATTTCAGCTCAACACAGGGAAGAACTTTCAAGCCATCAGAGCTGCCAGAACATAGAGCAGACTCTCTTGAAGGGATGCTGTATAGGGAATTCAAACATCCAAGAAGAGCCTGGACTAGCTGCATATAACACCACTGCCACCCCGGGAGCCTGTGAGTGTACGAGAGAGCTGAACGGCTGATAAAAAGTAGGAGTCCCCCCTACGCTGCTGGTGGGAATGTAAACTGGTACAGCCACTATGGAGAACAGTATAGAGCTTCCTCAAAAAACCTAAAAATAGCGTTGTCATATGATCTAGCAATCCCACTCCTGGGCATATATCCAGACCAAACTATAATTCAAAAAGATACATGCACCCCGACGTTCATAGCAACACTGTTAGGGAACTGTTGACCGAAACCTCCCGCCTTGGCCAGGCACGATGATAACCACTTGCCTCAGCTGTCTCACAACAGGAGGTCCCAATAAAGACCACAGGGCTGCCAACAAAAACTAACCGGCAGAATTCAGGAGGGGCCGAAAGGAGGGAGAGCACGCCAGCCCATGGGAGGGAGGAGATTTGTCCTGCCAACCTCCCGGAATCCTCATGCTGGCTGAGAGAGATGCGCGCGCCACCAGGAAGGACCCCGAGTAAGAATGATTGGCCAGAGACAAGCCGGAAACTAACCCCATCACCGTAAAACCTGAGACTGCGAGCCACGTGGCAGAGCAGTTCTCCTGCCGCTCTCGGCCTGGGTGCCCCTCGCCAATAAAATCTTTTGCTTTGTCAGCACATGTGTCTCCTCAGACAATTCATTCCTGAGTGTTAGACAAGAGCCCCCTCTTGGGCCCTGGAAAGGGGACCCCCTTCCTGCAACAACATTATTCACAGTAGCCAAGATGTGGAAACAACCTAAATTTCTATCGACAGATGAGTGGATAAAGAAGATATGGTGTGTGCATATATATACATATATATATGTGTATATATATGTATGTATATATGTATATATACCTATGTATATATGTATATACATATATATGTATACACATACATATATGTATACACATACATATATGTATATACATATGTATATATGTATATATGTGTGTATATATATATATATACAATGGAATATTACTCAGCCATCAACGAGAATGAAATAATGGCATTTGCAGCAACATGGATGGGCCTGGAGATTATCATACTAAGTGAAGTAAGTCAGAAAGACAAAGACAAATACCATATTATATTACTTATATGTGGAATCTAAAATATGACACAAGTGAACTTATCTATGAAAGAGACTCACAGACATAGAGAACAGAGCTGTGGTTGCCAAGGCGGAGGCGGGTGAGGGAGGGATGGACTGGGAGTTTGGGGTTAGCAGATGCAAACTAGTATATATAGAATGGATAAACGACAAGGTCCTACTGTATAACATTGGGAACTATATTCAGTGTCCTGTGATAAACCATAATGGAAAAGAATATGAAAAAGATTATATATATATGTATATATACACACATATATATACATACATATATATATAACTGAATCACTTTGCTGTACAGCAGAAATAAACACAACATTGTAAATCAACTATACTTGAATAAAATAAATTAAAAAGCAAAAGTAGGAGAGCCCCCAGTGGTATTGTTTGAGTGAGCTAGAAAGATCATGCTTAAAAATATTTTCTTTGACACCTATTATTCCATCATCAGTAATATCCTCTTTGGGGTCAAACATTTTTCTTTTATTAAGGTTTTTTTCTTTTTTTAAGTGAGTAGTAATTTTAAAACTTCATCCTCAGAGTAAATGAACTTACAAAAATTCCTCCCCCCTCCCAAGAGAGAAAAGATGGAAACCCCATAAAATCATGAACAGAAAGAAAAAAAGAAGGAAGGAAGTAGAGAGACAGAGAGAGAGGGAGAGAGAGCGAAAGAAGGAGGGAGGGAGAGAGGAAGGAAGGGAGGAAGGGAGGGAGGGAGGAAGAAAGGAAGGAGGGAGGGAGGGATTATTAACCAATGTGGAACAGGTGAACCCGGCCGTTCTGTTCCCCTGGGAGAAACTGGGATCGGCTGGCTTGTGCTGTCCTCTGGCGCCCCCAAACGGCGCCTCATATAGGAAGCTAAGACCCCAATATTTACTCTGTGAACTAAAGACTTTCTGCCTTCGTTTCTCTACAGGGTCACGAGCTTTCTCTTTAAAGTGACAGTTTACAAAACCAGGATAATCGGATCAAGATTTCACACCAAAAAGTCTGTTGTGGTTCTAGAGGATTAGCCCCCAAAGACGCTATAACTAATTTTTAGATTTTTCAATAATTTTTATAATATTTTTATTTATTTATTTATTTATTTATTTATTTTTGGCGGCATTGGGTCTTTGTTGCTGCACGTGGGCTTTCTCTAGTTGTGGCGAGTGGCGGGCTACTCTTTGTTGTGGTGCGCGGGCTTCTCACTGTGGTGGCTTCTCTTGTGGAGCACGGGCTCTAGGCGTGTGGGCTTCAGTAGTTGCAGCACGCGGGCTCAGTAGTTGTGGTGCATGGGCTTAGTTGCTCCGCGGCATGTGGGATCTTCCTGGACCAGGGAACAAACCTGTGTCCCCTGCATTAGCAGGCGGATTCGTAATCACTGCACCACCAGGGAAGTCCCTATAATGTTTTTAAGCATACAAAAAAGTATAGATAATGATACAACAGACATTCATGTATTTATGATTCAGTTGAACACCTGAAATATTATAGATTTATTTGAAATCCCAATCCTATTTCCCTTTCTTCTTAGAGGTAAAAATAAAACTCAGGATAGTGTTTTGCAGACCCATGTGTGTATTTATACTTGTACAGTCTTTATTAATGAACACACATAGTGTTGACTTGTGTGTTTCAATTTTTTTCAGGAAATTGGCGTCATACGGTATCATTCTGAAGGTCTTGTTTTTATTGATCAACATTGTCTTAAGAGTTATTTATGTTAATACATATGTACGTATGAACATACGTAAATGTGTATATATGTTAATACATAGTTGATTCATTTTTTTACTGCTGAAAAGTTCCCTGTATAACTCTGCCCATTTTATTTACCTATTCTCCTTACAAAAAGTAATGGTAATTAGATAATTCATCTTTTTCTTTTTTTTTGAATTTTATTTATTTATTTTTTATACAGCAGGTTCTTATCAGTTATCTATTTTATACATGTTAGTGTATATATGTCAATCTCAATCTCCCAATTAATCCCACCACCACCACCCCTGCCACTTTCCCCCCTTGGTGTCCATACGTTTGTTCTCTACATGTGTGTCTCTATTTCTGCCTTGCAAACTGGTTCATCGGTACCATTTTTCTAGATTCCACATATATGCGTTAATATACAATATTTGTTTTTCTCTTTCTAACTTACTCCACTCTGTATGACAGTCTCTAGGTCCATCCACGTCTCTACAAATGACCCAATTTCATTCCCTTTTATGGCTGAGTAATATTCCATTGTATATACGTCCTACATCTTTATCCATTCATCTGTTGATGGCTATTTAGGTTGCTTCCTTGACCTGGCTATTGTAAATAGTGCTGTAATGAATATTGGAATGCATGTGTCTTTTTGAATTATGGTTTTCTCAGGGAATATGCCCAGTAGTGGGATTGCTGGGTCATATGGTAATTCTATTTTTAGTTTTTTTTTTTTTTGTTTTTTTTTTGCGGTACGTGGGCCTCTCATTGTTGTGGCCTCTCCCATTGTGGAGCACAGGCTCCGGACGCACAGGCTCAGAGGCCATGGCTCACAGGCCTAGCCGCTCCGCGGCATGTGGGATCTTCCCGGACCGGGGCATGAACCCGTGTCCCCTGCATCGGCAGGTGGACTCTCAACCAGTGCGCCACCAGGGAAGCCCTATTGTTAGTTTTTTAAGGAACCTCCATACTGTTCTCTTCTCTGTGGCTTTAGACTTTGTTCTATGTGCTTTGCAATGTCTCCAAAAGTTTTGTTTATTTAATCATGTTCTTGTCTGTCCAAGGTTAAAATAAGTTTCTCTTTGCTCAGAAAAGCCCTCTGAAGAGCGCAGATATTAACATGAACTCTAAAGGCGTCAGTATTAGGAATAGCAGACATTCTAGTAACTGGAGGTTTGGGTTTCGAGCATGCTTCGCTTCAATCCTGACTCTGTGCCTGGTTGTTTGGTATTAAAGAATAAGTGTCTCTAAACCCCATTTTCTCATCTGTAAGACAGGGCTATTTTCTATTCTGTCTTACAAGGTTGTTGAGAGAGGACTGTGAGAGAATGTGGATGATAGCATCTTGTTGGACAATATAAAAGTCTACACAAATGGAGGTAGTTTATTTAGATCTTGCAACAGAGCCAAGTTCTAGGTAAATAAAAAGGAATTTCCAGCTCCTCCATTTCTCTTTCTAACCACTTCTTCAGCAAGGAGGCCAATGTCCTGGCTGCCCAGTCCACCTTCTCTGGTGTCAAAGCTGGATTAGATCACGTGCTCCCTACATATCGCCTGGTCCTCCCATCAAATTGACCTTTGGAGTCACGGCACTGGCCTGAGACAGACTGTGGGATGAGAAGAAGCTTATGTCCTTGCCAGATTCCTCTTTCTGTGTTTCTTTTCTCCTTCTTCATTATCCTCTTGCAGACAGGGCTGTGATAAATTCAATGTACCAATAGCCACATCCAATCACCTAGAGTCTCATTAATAGTAATAATCATTATTATAATAAATCAGTAACATTTATTAAGCACTTAGTAGGTGACAAGCAATGGGAAGAGTTCTTTACAAACATAATCAAGTGTATGACCCCTAACAACCAATGAGATAGATGGCTTTATTATTTCCATTTCACAGATCTGGAATCAGAGGTTTAGCAAGGTTAAGTAACTGCCCAGATCGCACAACTAGAAAGTGAGAGTCAAGAAGCTAATTCAGTGTCTGACCCACAGCTGAGTCTCAGTAAATACCTGTAGAATGAATGTGTCAATATTAATCAGAGATGATCATGGGACCCTACTACACTGCAGGTCACTATTATTTTTGTAGGACATTTGACTCTAAAGCCTGTGCTTGCAACTACTTGCCAGCTACCTGTCATTCTCCTATATTCCTAATTTATTATTATTCCTTTGACCCCAGAAAGCCCCCAAGCACATGCTAGATATGAAATCTACCCCCCACAAAGTATGCAGACAAGTGAAGTTAGTTGGCCTTCCAATTTTCTTAAAACAATACTCTTTCTACCCACCACTCACCTCCCTTCTTCCCTCATTCCTTAAAAAAGAAATTGTTACGTCATTGTATTTTCTCACCCAGGAAAGTCTTTTTAAGTACCAGCCACCCTCACCCTCATTTCAACACCCTGGGATCCTAGGAGTGCCGGAGAGAGGTGTGGTGAGGAGAGCGAATATATCAAGGTGAGGAATCAGTGCCTTCTGAGCACATTAGCACCCAGGCACAGAGAAGGAAACTGCTATTTCTATCAAATGCACCTTCATTTAAATAAATTTCAGGGTAACTTGATAGAAAAAGAGTTCCTTTGGAAATATGTGTTCCTTTTAATAAGGACTGGTTATCTTACGTGCCCTTTCTAGCCTAGCTTTATCCCCAGATAAGTAACTTATAAGTTTTTACACTCGTCTCTTTATGAAATCTCCATCTCAGCCACTTGGGTTCTAGCCCAGGCATAGGCCTGACAGGAGACGTTTAAAAGCTTGGTGGCTGGGCTTCCCTGGTGGCACAGTGGTTGAGAGTCCGTCTGCCGATGCAGGGGACATGGGTTCGTGCCCCGGTCCGGGAAGATCCCACATGCCGCGGAGCGGCTGGGCCCGTGAGCCATGGCCGCTGAGGCTGCGCGTCCGGAGCCTGTGCTCCGCAACGGGAGAGGCCACAACGGTGAGAGGCCCGCGTACCGCAAAAAAAAAAAAAAAAAAAAAAAAAAAAAAGCTTGGTGGCTAAGCGGAGCGCCACCTCTGTGCCCAGGAGATAGGGCTTCATCCCTTCCTTGTGATTCACCAGCTGGCTTTTGATCACTTAGTGTGGGTTCCAACCATATGATTCCTTTAGCCAAGCCTGCTTCATGACCCAATGCATGAGCTGGCCTTCAGGATTTAATTATATGAGTTTGCTTTCTCACAACTGTGCCATCCTTTTATGGATGCTCCAGGATGCTTCCCTGACCTGGTTACACAGTATGCTCATCCTCAACCCTTGGACCAAGAATTTTGTCTCAATCTCAGGAGTCACAGCCTCCCAGAGTCTCAGTGTTGACATCTCGTATTTAGAGGGTTAGCTCCCATTACAAACACACACACACACACACACACACACACACACTCACACACACACACTTACTGATTGTTTTCAATAACAGACAAAAATGAATCTAAAAATTTTTTTTCCTTCACCTTTCTGCCCAAAACAAACTTGAGGAGACTTTCTGTGTCTTCCTGTCTCATAAGCTAGTTTTGCCAGAATCTCAGAAATTACCTGCTTCTTGAACTTTCTCATTAATGACCAACATCTACTAACATTCTCACAGTCGCTTTTTGAAAATTTGGCAAAACGTAGCAACAAACGTTAAGTGCCTACTCTGTAATCCAGTTATCCTGAAGAAGCAACCCAGGAAGTGTACAAAGATGTTAACCTCACTATTATGCATGACACTGACAACTGGTAACAATCCAAATATCCAAAATTAGGGAATTGTTCAAGTAGATTGTGGTACCACCATATTATGGAACATATATCCACCAATCAAAAACATGTTGTAAAGGTATTTTTGACGTGGAAAATACTGACCGTCTATTTCCGAGTGGAAAAAAGTCTACAAAATAGTATGGACACTGTGATGTTACCTTTAGGAACCCCGCATCCATGGTCCTGTGTGTACCCATCTCTCAAGCTACTGAATAGAAGTCTTACACGGGTGTACACGAAAGGACAGACACAGGTAACAATGATTCTCTTTGAGTGACAGAATTTTTTTGTTGTGCTTCTCTCTGCCCTGAATGTGCATTACTTTTGTAATTAGGGGAGATAAGTGCTGGGGTTTTTTGAAAAGAAAAAGTGCTGCTTTTTATTTCCTCTCTCATCTCTGGAATCACAGAAAATAGCTAAGGGGAAGATCCCATGTCAGACCTGGCTACCTTGTCAGGATGCTCACTTCAGCTTCCTCTGGTCTGCAGTCCAGGTGAAAGACTGTTCTAATTGTCCTGAACAAATTGCAGTTCCCAAGGGACCAAGATTGACATCCTCCCCTGAAGACTGGACTGCCACACTTCCTTGCAACCTCTTTGGAAGTATAGGAAGCCACTTTCTGAGAATATATTCACTTCCCTCCTTACATTTCTAGATATCTCTCTTGACAATCTGAAGCTTAGCATTTGACTAGTCAAGATGGAAAGTACATCAGATTATAAGTCAGAGAACAGGGCTCTGTCTCACCTGTATTAAAACTAACAGTGGTTTTGGGCAAGCCACCAAAACGGAAGCTCTGAGGTTTTGCTCCTTTAAGGAAAAGCAATTCTGTACTCTGCCCACTCCATAAACAGGGGTTGCAAAGACCAAATAAGACAGTACACAGGGAAGAGGTGAGAAAAAGCATCAACTCAAATGTTTACTATCACTATCATGATTGTTAAAATGGTCATTATTATCACTATTACAGCTCTTATAACTGAAGAAACCAATAGCTGATATTATAATTTGACTTTAGTTTCTGGAAAGGGAGAAAAAATATCCCTATGTCTAGGTCACAAAGCTATCTTTGGCCTACAGCATCAATTGAGGTTATATGCTTACATTTTTATAAAAGAATAGGGGCTTCCCTGGTGGCGCAGTGGTTGAGAGTCCGCCTGCCGAGGCAGGGGACGCGGGTTCGTGCCCCGGTCCGGGAGGATCCCACATGCCGTGGAGCGGCTGGGCCCGTGAGTCATGGCTGCTGAGCCTGCGCGTCTGGAGCCCGTGCTCCGCAACGGGAGAGGCCACAACAGTGAGAGGCCCGCATACCGAAAAAAAATAAAATAAAATAAAAAATAAATAAAGAAAAGATTGACTTTTGACATCAGATGCATATAGTCTGCTTGCTTCTCTAAAGGAAGGCTCTGGAACTCTATTGCTCATATGCTCTTTTCCATCTGTGATTGGCTCTCTCTCACCTCTGCCTTTTTCCTTGTAAAGAAAGACCAGCCCCAAGCTGTTTCCTTTGGTTTTCTCTGACATGTCTTCTGTATCCTTAGTGCCTAGCTCAGAGCTGAGCATGTATAAATACTGCATTCAGTATATATGTACGAAAATAATAAATGAATTTTCTGAGTTCCTTTTAGGCAAAGCATAGTGATGGAAAAAATGGGGCAGGGAGAGAAGCTTCTAAACAACACTGGGAAACACTCGCCAATGAGCATGCAGTGCAGGTCATCCATGGGCTCCTGGAAGAGAGAGAGAGAAACCTGCAGAGAAGCTGCAGTCAGGATGGGTGAGAGTCAGAGGTATTCTTCATGGCCTAAGGGAGCCTGAGCTCCATCTGTAACCCCCCCCATACTGACCAGGGGTTCTGGAAGAAATGATCAAGAACATGGTTTCTCAGAGTAGGGAGTGTGGAGATGCCCAAGGTGCTCCCAGAGATGGACGTTCACCCACATGCACAACTGGGGGAAAAGGCCATAGGTCTGTGGCTTGAGTTAATCCTCTGACCTGGATCAAGCCCAGGAATATGGTGCCTCAGAGCTAGATGGGCCATATGCTTAACCAAGACAAGATCTCTTTCTCTCCAACACTGTTGCCAACTCATGATTCTCATGATCTGTGCTGGGATAGATATGGGCTAGGAGTCGAGGACCTCTGACTTTGCAAATCGTTGCTAGCAACCTTTGTCCACCCAGGCTATGCTTTCCTGACAACTTGACAAGCTACTTTCTCAATTCCACCCTGCCTCAACTTCCATCTAACCCGGAGCTCTTTATTCAGGCATAGTCTCTGGATCTAAGTTGTATCTACAAAATGAAGAAGTGAATGGAATGACCTTTCCCATCCCACCTCAAGGTCATTTACTTACTCAATCAATAGACATTTATGAAGCCTTGTTCTGTCTGGACCAGGAACTCCAGAAACAATGGTGACTATGATGTGGCAATGCCTTGGAAAACCTCACAGTCTCATGTTGCACCAAGACACACCAAGAAAAGAACATTTGGTGGGGAGGAGGGGGAGGAGAAATGTCCCAATGAAAGATGTACTGAGAGAAAGGTAGCAGACCACGACACCAGGTTTCCTGAGACCTTATCCAGCAGATCTTTCTTGATGGCAATGTCATGAGGTGTTAAAACTTGGCTTCAACATCACACTGCTTGGGCTGAAGTCTAGACATAGCCATGGACTAGCTGTATGCCCTAGGCAAGTTGATTTAACATCTACACATTTTGGTTTCCTCATCTAAAAAAATGGAGGTAATCATACGTAGCACTCTTCTTTCAGGGTTGTTGTGAGGGTTAAGGAGGAAGTGTTTAATATGTATTTGCTATTACTGAGATCATGAAGAGAAATCTTTAGACCATTCAGATTTCGTATAAAAAAACTTCAGGAATTTTTTCTTTTATTATATTTGGGAAAATAGAAAATATGGAGGGAAGGAAATAGAAAATTAATCAAAAAGGAAGCAAAAAGGTTTTTTGGAGAAAGCATTCATTTGCAAAAAGCTTGGTCCCTACCGGGAGACAGGTACAAGAGATAAAATTTCCCCAGATCAAATGTCTCAGAGGTATCGAAATTCACCAATTCTATATTTAGGTGCCCGTATGTTCCCACTGGCCAGAGTTGCCCACAAATACAGACATTTCAGTGCACAGAGCAGCAATTTTCAAAAAGATTTCCCTTACAGGAGAGGGAGATGCTACAAAGCTTAATCTGTTCTAAGTGATTCTGAAATATTGTATCAATTCACAGCAGAAAGGTCATCGTGGTGAATAAATATGAGGATTCTGCTCAGTGTCTGGGATTTAATAGCTGACTAACTCCCACTAATGTTAATGGAGCCGTGCTGCCAAATCTCCAAACTTCACCCTGGATATTTGCTCCAATCCTTTACTGTTGAGATTGAAATGTGTTTTCCAAATCAAGGCTGATCCTGAGATGCAATCGCAGCTTGGTCAGAAAGGGACAGTATGGCTGATGCCTGGGGACCTAAAAGTACTCAAAACGATGGCATTAAGAGGCTTTGCTGAAAGGTGTGTCTTCACATTTCTCCCCAATTCAGCGCACCTTCCTTTGCCCGGTGTACGACGTGGTCCACTCCACTCACCTTCCAAACTCACTTGCCACCACTTCTCTCTATGAAGTCCAGGCAAAACAAGATCCCCCAGTTCTCCGCTATGTCCCAGACTTCTCTGCTGGAGGTGAATGTTTATGTTGGTCCCCACTTCCTTCTTTATTCTTCAAGGAGACCCATCTCAATACCACCTCGATGGTGACATTTTTCTAGACCTGCTCCCTGCCTTCAACACACACACAGACACACACTGGATGTGATGGCTCCCTCCTTAGATCTCAGAATACCTTGAGCCTTGAACATGGCCCTTCACATTCTGCCTTATGAACTTGTCTTATTTCCCTCAGATAGACTGTAGGCCCTGTGAGGCATCACACTTGTCTTTAATTTTCCTTTAACACCTAGTCTAAGCCCTTGCACACCATCAGTGCCCAAGAAAGCAGTGAATTGAATTGAATGACTTTCTATTGCATGATGTTTTGGGGGACTGGAACTTTCAGGGAAGGGGTTGGGTATTGGGGAGCTGGGGTGTAGTTATAGATGATAGGTCTTTTATTATTTATTTTTTTCCTTTTTTTTTTTTGCGGTACGCGGGCCTCTCACTGTTGTGGCCTCTCCCGTCGCGGAGCACAGGCTCCGGACGCGCAGGCTCAGCGGCCATGGCTCACGGGCCCAGCCGCTCCGCGGCATGTGGGATCTTCCCAGACCGGGGCACGAACCCGCGTCCCCTGCATCGGCAGGCGGACTCTCAACCACTGCGCCACCAGGGAAGCCCAGGTCTTTTATTTATTAAGTTAAATAAACGTGTTTTAGAGAGCATCCTAGTCTTTGGAGTCAGAGAGAACTGATCCATTACTCAGAACTGGTTTGCCCCAGCTGACAGACACTTAGAACACTGGCCTGGGTGAATCAAGGATCTGATTCACAACAGCAAGTTGTGCTTTGGTATTTGGCACCAGTGTCCTCTCAGACACCTCTCTATACACTCGTCTGGCTTACAGCCCCAAGACCCAAAGCTGACAAGAGCCACTGAGCACATTTTAGCTACAATACTCATTTGGGCTGGGTTCCACCAGGTCTTCTTGAGCTAACACACAATCTGTCTGGTGTGTGACAAGCTCCTAAATGAACGTGATCTTTGAGTAGTCATAAAGCTGGCTCACCATGCCTGATTGAGTATCAGAGCCCTGGCTGGGATGGGATGGATAATTTACCCTTTGTCTGCTCTGATTTTAATTGCTTCTATGGAACCTGCAGGAGGTCTGGAAGTATGAAAAGCAAAGGATGGTCTGTGCTCACCGTTTCTGCTTTCTCACTTCCCACTCACCAAGTCTAGCTGTGAGGCCTTTAGCTATCTGGTATTTAGCTATTTTATCTAGCTGAATGCTTATTAAAGTTGCATACTCAGAACAGGCCTTCTTCCTTGAGATTCCACCTCCCTGAACTTTACGAAACCACTTTGCAACTTGCCTTTGCAACTTGCCCTTTCACCCCCCCAAACTGAGCTTCTCCTCCTCCTTCCACTCCAGGCTCTATCCTTGGTCAGCCCCTCTCACCGCCAGGGCCACTGCTTCTACTCCTAAAGTCTGAGAATTTTTGCCAGCCTTCCATCTAGAGCGTCCCATCACTAACCTCGCACATGGCATAAGCAAGGGCAGCTCTGTTGTGAGAACCTCACACTTCCCTTCTGGCCCTTTCCCAATTTCTCCTCCAAATATCTGATTGTCGTAATTTTATGCTAATGTCTCTGAATCCCTAGTCCTCCACCCTGACTACACATTTGATCCCCTAGAAATTGGAAAATAAAATACAGATGCCCAGGCTACAGCATCAGAGATTCTAATTTAGGTTGTCTGGAGTGGGGCAAAGGCATTCATATTCTTTAAGTATTATTTTCCCATTATTACTGACATAAAAGTTTATCTCTTTGTCTGAGAAGCAGCTTTGACAGCCCTTCTCAAGAGCTGAGATTTAGGTGTTATTATCTCCAGGGTTCCAGGCCCTGGAGCAGGAGGTCAATGGCTGTTGATTGTCTTAAGTAAAGTAGCCACACAACTTGGTTTGCTCAGGACAGATCCAATGCACACCCATTGTTCTGGTGTTCCATTCAATTAGCTATCTGCCCCTTTCATTCTCAAAGGTATCCCATTTTGTACAATAAATTATATAAGCCTCCCCCCTGCAACTATAAGAGTACTTAAGGTTTGAAAATGCTTAGTATTATGGGCTAAATTGTGTCTTCCAGGTCAGAATGTGACTGTATTTAAAGATAGGGCCTTTAAAGGGTGATTAAGTTAAAATGAGGTCATTAGGGTCTGCCCTAATTCAATCTGACTCGTGTCCTCATAAGAAGAGGAGATTAAGACACACAGAGAGACACGAGGAGTGCACATGTACAGAGGAATGACCACGTGAGGACACAGAGAGAAGGTGACCATCTGCAAAGCAAGGAGAGGTCTCAGAAGAAACTAATCCTGCCAACACCCTGATCTTGGACTTCTAGTTTCCAGAACAGTGAGAAAATAAATTCTTGTTGTTCAAGTCACCAAGTCCGTGATATTTTGTTATGGCAGCCTGAGCAGACTAATACACTTGGTAAAATATAAAGTAAGTAAAACCAACATAAATATTATTTCCTAAATATTCCAATCCTCCAGGACGAAGGCTTACATCATTTTCCAAGAAACTCACTGTCTTGATCTTAAATCTTTCGGTTTCCTCAACCATTCAATAAAGGGCTTGACTTAATGTCTCCAAAGGATGCTTTTAGCATCCTTATATTCTGAGTCTGTAAGACTGTTGCCAGATGGAAAACTGAGGCACCCATCTCTCTGGTAGTAGGTAAGATGGTGATAATGAATGTCACATATAGTTACAGTGGGTTAGGCACGGTTCCCACCCTCAAGGAGCCACACACTGATCTGGAAACATCTCATCTCCACGCAGCAAGGGACAGAGTGACTTTTACGGAGGCTCAGTGCAGGTGCACTTAGCTAGCCTGGAGGAGAGTTTAGAATAAGTTTCTGTGTGAACAGACAGCCAAACTGATTTTTAGTGGGTGAAGAGGAACACACCCAGTGAAAGGAGGTAGTGGGACAGGTATTCCCTGCAGAAGAAACAGCATTTTTAAAAAAAGAAAGAAAGAAAAGCAGAGGTAAAAGAGAAACCATATTCTTTCTGGTACTTTCTTCATTTCCCACACCCTTGATTTTAAATCCAGTCCTTTTTGCTCTGCTCTCAGAGGTCAGTGAGTACAGCTATTATCCCTCATATTTTTTAACCCTTTAGATATTTGAGGACTTAAAAATGACAAATTCTGTACTTTAAGCTTCCTTTTCCCCGGGCTAAGTAATTTCAGTCTCTCCAGGCTATTCTTCAAGCTTTTAAACCCACAGTTCACACGTTAGCACTCATCACCCCGCCAACGTGCATGCGGCCACACACACATTCACACACACACACACACACACACACACACACACACACACGCCCACACATTGCGCACACACAGGTCACCCCGCCAACGTGCATGCGGCCACACACACATTCACACACACACACACACACACACACGCCCACACATTGCGCACACACGGGCCAAAAGGGCCTGTGGTTCGCCAAAAGGCTCTTAAATTTAAGAGAATAGATCGGTGTTGTCCTACTAAAAGTACAGATTAAGGTCACATCCATCACATAGCTATATGAACCATAAAATTATCAGTGTATTTCCTTCATTAAATAGAAAGCGAAAGAATCAAACTGACACACATCAGTCATTCTGAGGGATGACTCTGTATGCCGAGAGGAAGGTGTGTTCCCTGCTCCACTACCGACAAGTGAATTAATAATCTTACCATTTGAGGGTGTTTGGAAGCAACGAAGAGCTGAAATAGATCAACCCCACTGATATGGGATGCATTTCTACCAGGAAATACTATCGTTTCTCCAATCTCACATCACAGCATAAAGACAACAGCCCAGCCCTTGTTTTCCACACAGCTTCCTACTTCTTTCACACCCAGGCGTAAGCTAAGAGCTCTCAAGCAACACTCTTCCTCCATCTCTGGGAGGTGTCTTAAAACATTTTTAGCTCACCAGATACAAAACAGAGGAGGATCTGTTTCTTTATTCAAGAATAATCCTTTTCAACTGCCTGTTTATACTGCAGATGGAAACCTATAGATTGAAATAAACATATTTTCATTCTAAAATGGGCATCTGCACTGCCATAGTTAAAGGATGCAACAATTGTGTTTGAGAAGCAATCATCCAGGAAATTCCACATTGCTTTGCAATATTCAGACAAAGGACGCATTGGAATTAGAAGGTGAGTAGCATTTAAGAACTGAGGAAGAGCACTGGTCTACTGAACTAATGGGACCACATGTAGACAGAAAATGCCACACATGCTAGTAAAATGTGTGGGTAAAATGTAATATCTTAGGACATAAAAGCAAAGGATCAGTCTCCTTTGAAAGAACCCAATAAGAAATGCTTGATTAAAAGTCTAGAATTGTGCTGTATGATACAGTAGCAACCAACCATATATGGCTATTTAAATTAATTAAAATTAAATAGAATTAGAAATTTAGTTCTTCAGTTGCACTAGCCACATTCTAAGAGCTCAACAGTCATTGTCATACTGAGCAGCAAAGATAGTAGACATTACCATCATTACACAAAGTTGTATTGGACAGTGCTGGTCTAGAAGGTTCTGTTTGACTAGTGGGTTAGCATCATTTAAACATCAGGCCTTAAAGAGATGATAGGGAGCACAGCATGCTGCTAGATGTAATAACTGATAGCATGAAAGTATGGTGGAAAGGGAAAAATAATTCCACTCCTGGAATAAACTAATATGTTATAGCATTGACATTTTATTACAAGAAATATCCTTAGACAAGCAGAGAAATCTTGGACTAGAATGGAAAGGAGTTAGTAAATACTACTATTTGAATACCTCCTCACACACTTCTAAACATTCACAAAATGCACCAGCCTCTTCTCATCTGTTAACGTCTGGACTTTATCAGTCATCCCTCAAATACTTTTCAACCGTCCTTCACTTCCTGCCCCCAAAGTTCTGTTTTTTTTTTTTTGAATATGTGACAAAACAGTTTGAACATATATTTAAATAAATAGAATCCCAATCAAAATAGAAAACTGCAGACTCTTCCCATTAAAAAAAAAAGGCAAAAACTTTATTTTAAACAAATCCTCAGATGT
The DNA here is from genome assembly GCF_002837175.3 of Physeter macrocephalus. Taxonomy (NCBI): domain Eukaryota; kingdom Metazoa; phylum Chordata; class Mammalia; order Artiodactyla; family Physeteridae; genus Physeter; species Physeter macrocephalus. The sequence continues at coordinate 103,438,025 of NC_041224.1, read as the reverse complement.
GTGTTACACCACGTCCATATCTAAACCAAAAATCATAATGATAAAGCAAAGGAAACAGAGGGCTTCATAAAAGCACATTAGCCAAATATTATTCTTGGGCAATGCTTTAACTAAATACACAGTGGATGTGAAGGTACAGTATGGCACTTAAATAAATATGAGCAAAGAGAAGGAAACATATTCACAGTCCAAAGCAACAGGTTTTTGAACCTTTGGTATATATCTCAAATAAGCATCCGTAAATACGTGTTAGCCAATAGTGTTTAGTTCCAGGTTTCTTAAGCCAGTGATTGCGTGTGTTTCAAAAATAGCTGATAAAATAATAAATCAGGATTGACATGGGCTGATTAAGGTCTCTGGTGTGAGCACACAGGTAAATTCAAACCATGGCAAAATGAAGTGCAGCTGTGTTGCACAACAAAACTATACAAGAAAATGAGTGAAATACACCAGTTAGAAACTCTGTGGCTTGGGTAGACACCCTTGATATTAACAACAACAACAGCAAATATATTTTTAATGCTGTCCAAAGTCCACAATCTGGAAGGCAGAAATATCCCAAAGCTCATAACCACATGCCTAACAGGGCAACAACCATCCCACAGGACTATGATAGTTGCATATTTCAATTCCCTCCCTCCCACCCAACACCCTGCCCCTAATAAACAGCACCAGTGCAGTTTGAGCTAGAAAACTGGAAATATTGAGACATTCCTAAGGTTTTCATAATGACTAAGGGCCAGTCAGACGGGGCTGTAATGCAAACCTCTGCCATGGCCATTCTCCAAAAAGCACCCCATGGAATTCCCTCTAGCTTGCAGATAAACCATATTAGGTCTACTGTAAGGCCAGATTGAGAAAAAAGCTGGCATGCTATCCTGGGCGGAGGGAGAGCGGCATGCTGATGGGGGAGGTACATGAAAGATGCCTCAAGGATGTTTGTCCTGCAGCCCAGGATGAAAGGATGTGTTGAGATAGGTCACAAATTGTGTACCAATAAAATATTTGACTGATGCCATTCACCAGAATACAGAGCTTAGCAGAGCTAAGTCCTCCTTGGTAGCTGTGCAAGTCCACTATGATCAGGATCAAACTGGACCACAAAAGAAAAGGACTCAAAGAAGTCCAACTCATCCTTCTCATCACTCTATCCAACTGTCTCTGGAACCAGTGGTGTGACGTAATCGTTCTACTTTCTCTCCTCTCCCACTGAGGCAAGATCTTCTCTTAACCAGCCTTATTCTACATCTCAGTGATGACAGCCACATAAATGAGGGCAGATAGAGCCACTCTCCACAGTCGTCTGCCTTGGGGCTACTTGTCATCCCCCAGGCCTTTCCAAAACCTGCCCTTTCACACATAGGCAGAGTCGCTGGACTGAGTCCTGCCAAAATTGGGAACACTGACCCGGGGCAGGTCCTTGTTGCGGATCTCATAGACTGACTTCCTCTTGGCCTGGGCCCCTCGCACGGCCAGCTTGATCTTGCGCCAGCCCAGGTGGTTGAGTTCAGCCAGGTTCAGCACAACACAGATGCCACTCACAGCAAACATGAACACTAGAAAGACAGTCTTCTCAGTAGGCCGGGACACATAACATTCCACCTCCTTGATGCAGGGGTAGCGGTCACACTCATACAACCCTGGGACGCTGAAGCCATAGAGAAAGTATTGGCCCACCAGAAACCCAATCTCCAGGGCATTTCGGAACACCACCTGGATAATGTAGAAGCGGGAGATGCCTTCCTGCCTTCGGAGCTTGGACCGTGCTGCAGTGCGCAAGCCCGATGGGTGCGGAGTCAGCTCCTTAACCTCTAAACAATCTGGCTCTGTCTCCTTGCTTGTGTTCTCCGTGTTCTGCAGCACCCCATTGACAATGGCACTTTGCAACTTCTTATCTTCTCGTTTGCCCACACCACTGCTCCCACCCCCAGGTCCTCCAGTGCTCCCCATGGACTCAGGGGGATCTCTGTCCAGGGCTAGGAAGACAGTAGAGTAGCGGCGTTCTCGCTGCTTGGCAGACTGGTGCACAGAGTAAGTGATGAAGCAGAGACTGGGGGTACACACCATTATGATCTGGAAGACCCAGTAACGTATGTGGGAGATGGGGAAGGCGCGGTCATAGCAGGCCTGGTTACAGCCGGGCTGCAGGGTGTTGCACACAAACATGGTCTGCTCATCATCGTACACCGTCTCCCCGACAATGGCCACAATGAGGATCCGGAAAATCACCACCACAGTCAACAGGATCCTGAGCAGTGGAAAAAGGAGGGAGAGAGGTTCTCCTGGGCTGCGTCACTGACTTAGGAAACCCCGACTCCTCCCTTCCCAGCTCCGTCCTTGACTGGGGAGCTATCCATCCTTCGTGGTACTGAACTGGGAATCCAGCAAACCTTTTTGTCTCTTCCCTTTCTGCAGGATGTTGGTAGACTGGGAACACTTCATACTACAGGGATCTCAAGCATGTGTATCTCCATACACTGGACATGGTGTATTTGCAACAGATCGATTACATGGAATGTAGAGAGGCACAAAACACACCTTCACTCTGGATACGGCAAATGCACATGGAATAGCTGAACACAGAGAATACAAAGTCTACACACAGAATATGTATATAACTACTCCAAGAGGATATTTAGTTTATCCTCAGTATGAACATTGAACTTAAGCTTTATATAAACAGATAGCTATGACTATATATACACATATATACATGAATATATATAGTATTTATGTATGTGAATATACATATATATATATATACATATAGAGAGACACAAAGTGTCAGTTGGGTGTGTCGGTTTCTGGCACTGTAAGTTTTAACAGGCAAATCAGTTTAGCTTAATAAATGTTTGTTGGGAAAAGATACATCTGCTCTGAAGAGCAAATCCATCTCCCCATTTGCCCTTCCCTGTCCAAATACAATCCTGCCTTCTTTGTAGATTCTATTTAGGGAAGCGGATGAAGATTGGCTCCGACTCCAGAGAGTGGGGGGACCACGACGGAGCCAATAACTCCTTTGCTAATGGGAGAAGAGTGAATCCCCTGGTGGTGCCTCATAGGGAAGGGATGAAGGAAGAGCAGCCGGAGGAGGAGGGCATCACTGGGCATCAGGCAATCCCTCAATGCCGGGAACACAGGCGCATGGGCCAAGGATGATGGCAGGGGGTCAGAGGATGGTCTGAGGGCTGTCGGGGCTCGGTCTGGACGTTCGAAAGGACTCCCGGGGGCCGCCCGACGGGGCCGGCTGATGACCGGCTCGGCGCCCTTACCTCCCGATCATAGTGGAGTGCTGCTGCACCGCGGCTTCCAGCAGCCTCTCCAAGATGGTCCATTCCCCCATCGCTGTGCATCCGGAGGCAGCAGACAAAGACTGGGCAGTACCGGGCACGTCCCCGCTCCTGGCCACTCCCCGGGCCTCACCTCCCGACTGGGAGCGAATTGCCCCCCAATTAAAGAATCAAACAAATTTTTTAAAAAAATCCACGATTCCCCTCTCCCTTTTATTGTACTTAAAAGAGGGAAGTGGGGAAGGAAACCCAAGCACGCCCAACTGATGGGCCTCTGGCGCGGTCCGGAGGTCGGGCACGAACCTCCAGCGCCGTCCGGGGGTCAGGTCTGGAGCCGGCGGATGCCCGGGCGAGGGGCGGAGCGGGGGTGGCCGCGTGCAGGTCCTCGAGCTCCCGCCCGCCCGAGCGAGGTCTTTGGGCCCCACTCACCTCCGGGGGTTGGGGGCCGAAAAAGGGTCCAGGCCCCAGCCCCCGCGCCTGGCACTTGCTTCAGCGGGCACCGGGCGCTCCCGCGCTGCCGCCTGCGAAGCCGGGGCGGAGCGCGCGGAGCCGGCTGCAGGGCTCGGGAATCCGCGGCCGCCGCCTCTAATCCGGCCTTAAGTAGTCCCCGCCTGCGTCACGCCAGGTCGGCGGAGGGGAGCCGAGCGCCGCGGGCGGCTGTAGCTGCGCGCCGGAGCCCGAGGGGCAGGGGACGCGCGCAGGGGGAGAGGGGGCCAGAGTCCTGGGGCCCCGGCAGGGAGTGGGGCGACTTCGAGAGGAAGGATCGCAGCGCCCCTCGGGGCTTCTCCGGGCGCCCAGGTAACCTCACCTGACCGCCAGCCCCCGGCAGGAGGGGCAGCCGGGAGCAGACTCGCGGGTGAGTGGGGAGGGGCGTGAGTAGGTAAGTTTAGGGTCTCTCCGCGCATCCCTCACCTTTTGCTTTTTGTCTTTGGTGATACAACTGAAATTCCCTCTCTAAATGCAGACGCTGGTTGGGGGAAGGAGAGCGGGGGCAACAAGAAGACGCTTTTCAGTCTCCCTTGGAGAGGACTGCTTGGCTAAGAGGGAGTCTGCGGTCGGTGCCTTCGTGGATCCGACGCCGGGGTGAGGAAAGCTTGATTAGAGTCCATTTAGGCTGAAGCTTAAATGTAGGTGTGAAGCTGCCTCTGAGGATGGGGGTCTGCGCACAAGACTCTACCAAAGAGGTGTCTAGTTTGAGCGAGTGGGTGACCATGGTTGAAGGACTCGCTTCCGCAGCGCAAATCCAGACGCTCTGCTATTCTTAAATGTCTATCTATCGATCAATCGATCCATCCATCTCTTATTTGTTTGTTTGTTTGGAGAAGGGGGTACTTCTCGGGTAAACTGTGATCTAATCTGAATCTAAGGAGGCCCAGTATTCAACCAGCAAGAATAGCCACTCACAGTGTCACCCTGCCCTCACTTTCGTTTTCCGACCTCGGCTTTCTCCTCGCTCAATCAGCAGATCCTGCTTTGTGTTTTTAAATTTACGTTTTGCTGTCAGTTCTATCTAGAGCAACTGCTTAACTGGTCACCAGAAAATTAAAACAATCACACCAGGCTGCTAATTAGCTCAGGGGGTCAGTATCAGGAGACATAGCAGTTGAGTGTTTCATGTATAGGTTCCAAAAGCACAATGAGTAAGTGGTTGTCACCCTTTAAAAAATACAGCTGTGAAAAAGTTGCTGACTTGTTCTAGGCAGGTAATGCAGCCTTAATTATCCACAGGGATCATAGCATATATATGTATATATACATATATGTATTACATAAGGCACACCGTGATGAGCCTTCAGTTTGAGACCATAGGAGTTGCTTGGGTAGCTGGTGGCCCAGCGACTGGGAAGAAGGGTACAGAGCATAGGCTTGAGTTCACTCACAGTGCACCTCTGCATAAAATGATGTTTAAAGGCACAACCCAAGCTTCGGTGAGACAGGGATCAGTGAGATCTCGCCTAGACCTGACACCTGTACCCCAAGGAAGCCACTTTTCACTGCAAAGCAGTAAAAGAGTCCACTGAAAATGGAGAAGGGCATAGGGTGTAAATGGAACTTTAGGGTTATGGCAGGTGCTCCTTATTTCCTGCGGGGTAGAGAGGAGGTGCCAAGATGGGAATTGTTGTATATCCTATTATCGAATCCACCTCCAGATGGAATGGTGATCTCGCAACTCAGACTTGGTGTTTTTTCTCAGACTTCCCTCCTGCTCCCTTAGGCTCTGGCTCCCTGTATTTCCTCCTTCTCTAGCAGACTGTTTGGGGTAAAGGATCTCTGACAAGAAGTGAATGAATGAGAAAGTCCCAAGGGAAATCTGTTTCACATATTAAATGTCCCAAAATAGGCTGCACAATTCACAATCATTGCGTTTTATACATGTGGCTTTCCCAAACCCTTAAAGATGGTGATCGAAGGACACAGATTGCAGGAAAGACATCTTAAATGTTCTCACAGTGCAGTTTTTTAAATGTATTTATTTAATTTTTTTATTTTTGGTGTCTTCATTGCAGTGCGCGGGCTTCTCATTGCAATGGCTTCTCTTGTAGCGGAGCACTGGCTCTAGGCGCACGGGCTTCAGTAGTTGTGGCACGTGGGCTCAGTAGTTGTGGCTCACGGGCTCTAGAGTGCAGGCTCAGTAGTTGTGGAGCACTGGCTTAGCTGTTCTGTGGCATGTGGGATCTTCCCAGACCAGGGCTTGAACCTGTGTCCCCTGCATTGGCAGGCAGATTCTTAACTACTGTGTCACCAGGGAAATCCCCACAGTGCAGTTTTGAAGCACTAGGCTATGACTAAATTGTTGACCATTAATTAGTTTATTATTTTAAAATATACATTAACATGACATATAGATTCAACATATGAGCACATGTGTATACAACATGTGTGTAAACACACAAAAACACCTATATACAGAATCTATATTTGAAAAAGACTCTTGTATTAGATTTGGTAGCCTTTTTTTCTTTAATTATTTTCTATTTATTCATTTATTTATTTATTTTGGCTGCTCCTCGTGGCTTGCGGCATCTTAGTTCCTTTGCCAGGGCTTAAACCTAGGCCCAGGCAGTGAAAGCACCAAGTCCTAACCACTGAACTTCCAGGGAATTCCCTGGTAGGCTGCTTTTAGATAAAAACCTTATTCTTACCACTACACCTTGAAAACAGTGTACTGTTTTTATTTTAAAAAATCATTCATAAGTTGTGTTTTACATTATTATGTTGTTTCCTTTTTTTTATCTTTTTTTTTTTTTTTTTTTTGCGGTACGTGGGCCTCTCACTGTCGTGGCCTCTCCCGTTGCGGAGCACAGGCTCCGGACGCGCAGGCTCAGCGGCCATGGCTCACGGGCCCAGCCGCACCGCGGCACGTGGGATCCTCCCGGACCGGGGCACGAACCCGTGTCCCCTGCATCGGCAGGCGGACTCTCAACCACTGCGCCACCAGGGAAGCCCCCTTTTTTTTATCTTTAAAAAATTTTTTGAAGTATAGTTAATGTACAATATTATATAAGTTACAGGTGTACAATTTGTAAATAACAATATAACAATTTGTAAATGTTATACTCCCTTTATAATTATTATAAAATATTGGTTATATTCCCCATGTTGTACAATATATCCTTATAGCTTATTTTATACCTAATAGTTTGTACCTCTTAATCCTTTACCCCACATTGCCTCTCCCCCCTTCCCTCTCCTCACTGGTAACCACCAGTTTGTTCTCTGTACCTGTGAGTCTGCTTCTTTTCTGTTATATTCACTAGTTTGTTGTATTTTTTTTAAGATTTTAGGATTTCACATATAAGTGATATCATACAGTATTCGTCTTTGTCTGACATTTCACCTAGCATAAAGCCCTCCAAGTCCAGCCATGTTGCTGCAAATGGCAAAATTTCATTCTTTTATGTGTTTCCTTTTTTTGAGCCCAATCACTTTTAATTAATAAATTGTCCTGGTCGTGCAGCAATAATATGAAAAAGTTCTATGTAGAGCCAGGCATCTCTGTGTTTCCTCAGCACATTGTCTCAACCAACTAGATTCTGACTCTCTCAATTCCCCTCTGATTGAAGATCCCATTTAAGTCAGTAGGGAAGTTCTTTCCATTAACTCTTATTTAAAACTCATTCAACTCTCTTAAAGTAATAGCTTGGGATGGACAAAAGTAGAAGAACTCATAGAATAAACTTTGGTGTACATTAGCCCATGTAGGGATACTCATTACAAATACACATGCTGGGGTCCCCCCCACCAAACCTGCTAAATTAAAATCTATAGAAGTGGGCTTCCCTGGTGGCGCGGTGGTTGGGAGTCCGCCTGCCGG